>NC_053490.1:259002612-259110112 GCF_905171775.1 Rana temporaria
CGTGAGTTGACTGTCCCCCACACGGTGGGCATTTACCCTGGCGGACTAGTAGAAAAGCAGTTGATTCAGACTTTTTAATTCAGCCGGCATATGCTTTAACTTACTATATGTGCATGGATCTGTATTGTATTAATGCATCCAGGAGTTGATTGTCTTACATACTGCGGTTACTTCCCTTGGCGGACTTGTAAAAAAAAAAAGCAGCAGACTCTGCTCTTGTTTCTTCAATTCAACCAGTACGTGCTCTATCTAACTATTTGTGCCCATGTTGGTTCAGAATTAATGCATCCACGAGCTGACTGTCTTACATTATGCGGATACCTACCTTGGCGGACTAGCAGAAAGTATTAGATTCGGCGTCTGATCCTACAAACGAGTCCGCGCACGCCTTATTTAATTCTATGGTCATCTTTCTCTATGGGAATTATTGCATCCATAAGGTGACCGTCTTCCATACTGCGGACACGTAACTTGGTAGCGAACTTGAAAAGCTCTAGATCTTGCTCCTGACCCTACAAATCATAGCTAAAAACCCAAGAAGGGACAAGCCCCGAATCCTCGGGAGTCACCAGAGGGGACGTCTAGCAATATATCCCATATTATTGGGTAAGGGGGTGATACCTGCCCAAAATAGGATAAGAGCGCATCTTACTAAATAAAAACCTAACTTCATCAAGACCCCAAGCCCTCAGCCCACACACTTCGCAAACTTAGGAGGGGTGGTACCTGCAACTTGAAAGTACATAGAGTTGACGTCTAAAAAAAAAAAAAAAAAAAAAAAAAAGTAGGGGGTTCAATTACGACCCACTCCATGGGCCTTCTGCCTAATGAAAGACGCAAGGCTCTTGGTAGGGGCAGGACTTGTAGCAAAGCCTTAATCGCATCAGGGGCAGTCGGGTTCCTACCAGTGGGCGAGCAACCCACCGGGTTGAAATCAAGCATTGTACAAACGGATGAACTCCCTGACCTTTCCTTAAACTTCGGATTACATCAGGGGTTAATTAACACCCCCGAAACTTCCTCAAAGTTTCCCCCAGGGCGGTTTAAAAAAAAAAAAAAAAAAAAATCCCACCTTAAAAAAAAAAAAAAAAAAAGAAGGAGGGGGGGAGCATAGCTCTCCTTCCCCCCTTCAAACTGGGAAAACGCATTAGAGCGATAAAGAAACACAATATGAACAGATCAACAAGGGGCGCCGCCCCTAAAATCCCTAAAGACACTGCCACCACCAGCACGATCAGACACTACATGACGTCGGAAGGCAGCGCGAAGAGCCCAGGCTTGGTAAAAAAAAACAGAAAAAACGGGGACAAATAAAAAGGGAACAGGGGGGGGGCGGAAACCCCGAGTGCGGATACGTCAGTTGAACTCGAACATGCAACAGGCCAAATGGAAGACCTCTGCTCGGACTCTCATATCCCCTCTAAGGGAGAAATGGACACTATGCTCAGGAGATTGGAGAATGCAATAAGACAGGAAATTAGCACTTTAAGAACCGATCTATTTCATACGTTAGAACGGGTGGAGGAAGCCGAGAAAAAGATAGGAAAGCAGGATCTTGTAATCAAGGAACTAAATAACCAACATCTAATTATAAAACAAAACCAGAGGCTGTTGCAATACCGACTGGAAGATTATGAGAACCGTAATAGAAGGCAAAATTTAAGGCTTAGGGCGGTGAGGGAAGAGAAGGGGCTTCAGGTCTTCACCTGAGGAAAATTCTCAATGACTTGTTCCTCCCCCTCCTAAACAACGGGAGGGAAGGCCCTTTAAAAATAGAACGAGTACACCGAGTGGGAAAGGCCAGGGAGGGAGGAAGCAAATGGGAAAGGGATATAATCGTCAGGTTCAGGCACTTCGAAGACAAAGAAGAAATATGGCAGAAACTGAGAAGAAATCCCCCCTTACTATTTGAGGGGACTGAGATTCAGATCTACACAGACTTGGCCTGGGAAACCCTGTCTAGAAGAAGGCATTTAAAACCCTTATTGGAACAGATGCGTAAATCCAACATTACCTATCAATGGGGGTTTCCAGCCTGCCTGATTGGATACAAAGAGGGAGTGTCAGCTAAACTAACATTTCCGGAAGATCTGGGGGGGTTCTGTCACAAATTGGACATCCCGGTGATCGAATTGCCTGGATGGGTGGAATAGCGATTAGAAAATAGCTACCCCCAGAGGGGGCTTTCAGAAATGGGCATAGAGAGACGGGGGGGGGTGGGGGGGGACGGAGGGCGGGGGACTAGATAGGGGAGCAGGGCGGTGCGGATCTGTAGCCCCACACACATAAGATCGAGCCACCGGGGAATTCCGGGGACAGCGTGCGGGAGGGGCGCGGGGGGTCACACCTCATCCAAAAGAACCAACGGGTAGGGGGTACCGAGGATCCCTATGGTTCAGAGGCGATGTACTGGCCTAGGCAAGGGGAGGGGAGGGGGGGATGGGGGGGTGGGTTTGGAGGGGGAGAGAACACTCCCCCCCTCCAAAATAGGGAGGGAAACGGGAATATGGCTCCCAAGGGATCTCTTAGAAAGGTCAGCATGTATAAGGAAACGACCAAGCAATAGGAAATGACAGAAGTAAAATTTTTATCCTATAACGTAAAGGGTTTAAATTCAGCGGTCAAAAGACTAAAAGTTCTGGATGAGATTGAACAACTTAGAGCGAATGTGGTATTTATTCAAGAATCCCATTTGACCATAGACGCAAATATTAAGCTATATTCCCCGGTGTACCTCACTTGGTTTTACGGCGACTCTATCTCAAAACGAGCAAGAGGTGTGGCTATCGGGTTTTCAAGAGGTCTAGGATTTGCGCTTGAGGCGAGGCTAACGGACCCAGAGGGGAGATTTCTATTTCTCAAAATAAAGCTAGATAACATTACATACACGCTAGCAAATATATACGCTCCAAACATACACCCAATTCAATACTTAGGCAAAATACTGGGAAAACTGAATAATTTCGCCGAAGGACATATAATCCTGATGGGGGATCTAAACTTTGTTCTCAATCCCACAAAAGACAGTACGTTCCGTGGGAAGGCGACAAAAATAGAGCAACTTCAGAGAATTAAACATAAGTTACATGATTATCAACTAGTAGACGTTTGGCGGAGCTTCCATCCAAACGAACACGATCATACATTTTTCTCCCCCCCCCACGGAACGTACTCTAGAATAGACTACATCTTAGTGGATCATGGGTTGCTTGACTCGATCATAGACACAGAAATTGGAATCATGACGGTGTCAGACCATGCTCCAATAACAATGAAAATCATACTAACTACACAAAAGAAACAGCGGCCGCTGTGGCGACTAGACGACAGCCTGATCCGAGATGAAGAAGGGGCAAGAAGGGTGGAGGCCGAACTGGAAAAATTCTTCCTCATTAATGATACAGTAGGGATTTCCAGTGCAATCTTGTGGGAGACGCATAAAGCATACATAAGGGGAATACTAATCGCGGAGGGGGTTAAAAAAAAAGCAGAAAGGAAAAGTAAAACCATTGCCCTTCGGAAAGAGATAGAGACCCTCGAACGCAAACATAAAGAGCATAGATTAAAAGAGACCTACCAGAATTTAACCCTGAAAAGAGAGGCACTTAAGGAAATTGCGGATCAGGAAGTGAGGTATAAACTAAACTGCATCTCTAAGGAGAGGTACATATGGGGAAATAAACCAAGTAAGCTTCTAGCCAAAATGGCCCAAAAAAAGAAAACTAGGAACTACATTGAAAAAATTAAAGGGAAAAACGGAAATTTGGTGTACGCAACCAGTGAAATTGCGGATAGCGTTAAAAAATATTATGAGGACCTATATACAATAAAACAGTTTGGCTGGCAGAAAGGGGAAAGGGAGGAAGAGACTAGAGACTTCATTGCCAAGGCGGGTCTCCCTAGATTGGATGAGACGGCAAGTCTGAACATGGATTGCCCCATAACGGAGGCAGAAATTAAAACAGCCTTAAACTCTATCGCGGGCGGTAAGAGCCCGGGCCCGGACGGATTCTCTACAATGTATTATAAGAAATTTAGTAATATATTGATTCCAAGGCTGTGCAAATATTTTAACGGGTTAGGATCGGAATTTGAAACCAGCAGGGAAGCCACAGCGGCCGTGATTACGTTAATTTTAAAAGAGGGGAAAGACAGCTCTCTCTGTTCAGGGTACAGACCCATTTCTCTGTTAAATACAGACATCAAGCTGTTTGCCAAAATTTTGGCGGGACGCTTGAAGGGGGTTTTGCACTCGTTGGTGCACCCTGACCAAGTGGGTTTTGTCCCCAACAGAGAGGGCAAAGATAATAGCCTTAGGGCAATCCTTTTGCTACAGACCATCAGGCAAAATGAGACCCCCGGTCTGCTCCTGTCAGTTGACGCTGAAAAAGCCTTTGACAGGGTAGACTGGGGGCTCATTATGGAGACCCTTACTGCTATGGGGATAGGAGGCAGGATGTCCCGTTGGATTAAAACACTTTACCTCCATCCCACCGCAAAAATTAAAATAAACGGGACACTCTCGGAATCATTCGAGATGAAAAATGGGACTAGGCAGGGGTGTCCCCTGTCCCCTCTTCTTTTCATTTTATCATTGGAGCCATTATTGGCTACTATCCGTAAGGATTCTGATATCAACGGAGTAAGAGTAGACGGGGAGGAACATAAATTATCGGCCTTTGCCGATGATATATTATTTTATGTAACAAATCCGGTCAAATCCATCCCAAAGCTCTCTAAAGTATTGAAATATTACGGTGCTATCTCTAACTTTAAAATCAACGTCACCAAATCAGAAATTTTGAACATCAATCTAAATAAAAGAGAGATAGGAGCAGTAAAGGAAGTCTGCGCATATCCTTGGACCAAAGAACTAAAGTACTTGGGTATTAAACTTGCAAATACAGTACAGAAGATGTATAAAATAAACTACGTCCCCTTATTAAACGTGATTAAGAACGAATTAAAAAATACAGTAAATAAACCAATTTCATGGATAGGTCGCATCAATATGTTGAAGATGGTAGTAGTCCCTAAAATTCTTTATAAATTTCTATGGGTTCCAATTGCCCTCCCACAGCAGTTTCTGAGCATTCTTAACACCCTGCTACTAAACTATGTATGGAAAAACAGGAAGCATAGAATATCCCTTTCCATATTAAAACAGGGAAAGATGCAGGGCGGGCTGGCGGCTCCGGATATCAAAAGCTATTATAAAGCGGCGGTTCTATCCCGGGCGGTCGAATGGGCCCGGAACAGACCAGATAAAAGATGGGTACAAATTGAGAAAGCGTCAACTAGCAATTATTTGAATAATATCATATGGATCCCTGCACAATTTAGAGTACTAGAGCACAAAACACAGGACATTACACGACTCACTTTATGAATGTGGGATAGAACTCAGGCACAATTAGAGGGGAAATTCAACTCCCCCCTAATGAATTTAAAAGAAAATCCGTTTTTTTGCACCGGGGGAAAATAAAATAGGAGGGAATTGGATTAGGGAAGACACTGTGCACTTAGGAGATATTATTAAAAATGGTGACATAATGACCTACGGAGATTTGAAAGCCAAAACGGACTATTGGAATCTTGATAGGTGGCATTATTCCCAATTACATCACTTTGTGCAGCACCTCCCCCGCCCATTACGGACGGAGGCGGAGCTGACCCCACTGGAGAGGATTTGTAAATCGAAGAATTCAAAGGGCACAATCACTAAACTTTACGGGATACTGGTTAAGATAGGGTCTCGGGGAGAAGCACCTTTTATAGAGAAATGGGAAAGACAGTTAGGAAGCACTAGAGGGACAAATTCTTTTCAGAGGATTATTCAACTAACCCACTTTTCCGCAATAGATGTGCGCACTGCCGAAGCAAATTATAAGTGCCTATCAGGGTGGTACATAACTCCAGACAAAGCCAATAAATTTAAAGCAAACCAGCCCGCTGAGTGCTGGAGGGGCTGTTCAGAAATAGGCACGATGGCCCATCTATGGTGGCTATGCCCAAAAATTCAAAACTACTGGGACACAATACTGAGCCAAATCAAGGTCATAACGGGGGAGGAGATAAAGAAAGACCCCTGGGCCGTGCTCTTTCACGGCGGTCCGGAAGGGGTTAAAAAATACAAGCAGTCGTTACTTCCCCATCTCTTAAACGCAGCCAAGAAACTCATTCCTAAAAAGTGGCAGGAGAAGGAATGCCCACACGTCTGGAACTGGATAGACGAAGTGGAGGAAACGTACAGGTTAGAAGAATTAAAGGACAGCTACCTGGAAAGGAACAGTGAATACAGGGAGAAATGGGCAAAATGGAAGGAATACAAAAAAACATGGAGCTACGCGGAGAGAGTCAGGGTTCGTTAGGAACTAGAAACGTAAAAGTGGGCGCAAATCCACTAGCACCTCCTCGTTTGCACCTTTCCGAGGTTTTATTTGGATCTCTTTTAGAGCGTTGCGAAAATATAGCTTCCTTTGCTGAACTGGTTAGGAGACATCTCAGAGGGGAACAGGACGAGATCCCTGGGAGCCATTAGGGGAGGGGGGGGGGGAATCTCAAGAAGCTTGGTTAATTGGTATTGGGTTCGACCAGCCTTAACGGGGGTTGTTGGGGAAGTAATTACGGTCATGACTTTTTTGCCACAATGGTTGGTTGACAGAGAAACCGAAATTCCAATGATTTAAAAAGAAGAGTGGGTGATGTGTGACATAAGGTTCTAAATGTTGTGCATAAAATGCCAGGACAGTTTTGGTCAGGAATGGGGAAAAACCTTCCGGGGCTGAAGTGGTTAAGCAAGCAATACAGAGTAACAAGCAGAGTTTAGGGAAGGTGGTCTGTATCCTGCATTGTTATCCAAGATAAGGAAATTACAGGTCAACATTCCCCTGATCTCAATCATACAGTAGAAGACACATTTATCCTATTCATTCATCATGGAATGTCCCCAAACATATCATTTAAGGGTGGGAAACAACTTGACAAACACAACTGTGCCAATAAGCAGAAAAAAAAGGGGGTAAAAGAATGAGATTGAGAGTACCACTGCAAGAACCTTGCATTCGAAAGTCACATCAGCAAAAAAAGTAAAAGTTTAACCAGAAGACCAGGTGGCGGACCTTACAGGGTTGGGCGATTGAGGCTTGGTGCCTAAAGTCGCAGGATACTACAAAACAAACCTGGTGGAGTGTGCGCGCACAAGAGCTCATGCAGAGGTTTTTGTTTTATTTAGAGCAGTGGTCTCCAAACTGCGGCCCGAGGGCCGGATGCGGCCCTTTGCTTGCCTTTATCTGGCCCTTGGGGCAGTATCCCTCCCACTGATATGAGACACTATTCTGACACCGACAGTGGAGCACCATTTCTCCCACTGACACCACTAATGGGACATTATTCCTCCCTATGATATAAACGATGGGGCACCATTTCTTCCCCTAATACCATATGTTAAGTCCCACTGATGCCAGGAAAATTTCCACCCCCGCTTGCCAAAGTCCGGCCCTCCAAGAGTCTGAAGGACAATAAACCGGCCCTTTGTTTATAATGTTTGGAGACCCCTGATTTAGAGCCTAGACTCTTCTCCACTGTGCAATGGTGGATTTTGAAGCGGGGTGCTCTTTGTAAATATCTTATTAAAAGAACGGACAAAATAGGGAATATTTTTGTTTACGGATGTAGTAGCATTTAGGTATACTCTAAAACAGGGCTCAAAATTTCAAGTCCTGAGCTACTAGCCAGGCCTTAAGGGTTACATGCCACCAGTTGCCCCACCCATCCCCTGCCCCTAATCCCACCCTAAACACGCCCTTATAAAATCATCTCATGAAATGACACTGAAATGTTTTATGCAGAATTAACTTTATCAGTGCCCGTCAATACAGCCTTGCCCGTCAGTACAGCCCCCCCTGTGCCCGTCAGTACAGCCTTCCTCCTGTGCAGAGCGCAGAGATTGCCCGCTGTAACATCTTTTATTTGAATGGCTGGGTTCCTGGCGCCTCTCACTATCACACAGTCCCGCCTCCTCACTTGGCGCCGCTCATGTCACACAGTCCCACCTCTCGGCATTGGACCGGTGTTCCGTCCATAAAATTCATCGAGGGAGAGGAGGCGGGACTGTGCAACGTGAGTGGCGCCAGGCAGGGCTGCATGTAACGGTGAGCCGCACCAGGAACCCAGCAATTCAAATGAAAGCTGTAAATTCCTGCTCACTGATGCTCAACCAGGTCGACTCTTCCTCTCCTCTTCCCCTTGATGAGAAACAGCACCCGTTCAACCCCACCTGCCGGCGGTGCTTGACCCCCCCCCCCCCGCCCCCCCTACACAATTTGCTAAAAAAAATTACTGAGAACCCCCAAACGCTTTTTTTCCCCCAGACACCCTAGAATATAAAATGGCAGGCGTTGCAATACTTTATGTCACACCGTATTTGCGCAGTGGTCTTACAAGCGCTTTGGGGGGGGGGGGGTCACTTTTTGGAATAAAAAAAAAAAATAGGAAAACAGTAAAGTTAGCCCAATTTTTATACTGTCAAAGATAATGTTACACCGAGTAAATTGATTCCCAGCATGTCATGCTTCAAAATTGCGCCTGCTTGTGGAATGGCGACAAACTGACACTTAAAATCGCTATAGGCGACGTTCAGAAATTTCTACAAGTTGCCAGTTTTGAGTTACAGCTGGAATTATTGCTCTCGCTCCAACGATCACGGCGATACCTCACATGTGTGGTTTGAACACCGGTTACATATGCGGAAGCGACTTGCATATGTGTTGGCTTCTGCACGCGAGCGTGGTGGGACAGGGTGCTTTAATTTTTATTTTTTTTCCCCCAATTTAACTTTTTTTTTTTACACTGTCCCTTTAAAAAAAAAAAAAAAAAAAAAATGAACACTTTTCCTATTACAATTAATGTAATGTAGCAAAGAAAGGGTATATGGACCCATGGGAAAAAAAGAGTGCTGCACACCCCTGATATGTCTTGAGAAAAGAGAAAATTACCCCTAGGGGCTTTGTGCTGCAGCAAAAAATGAAAACGTACCATGAAATAAAAAATTATACATTTATTAAATATAGAGTTCATATAGTTTTCTTTTTTCAGATATACTTTTCAGCCTTATATATATTTGTGTGTATTCTCTTACAGGGTCTTCATCGCAATTTAAGGAGGGAAGTGCTTAACCGCACCCCAACCTACCCATCCCGGCTTCGTACGGTGGTGCTGGGCCCCCCCTGGCCCAGCCGGTTACGGGTGCTCGCCCCTACCCCTTTTGGCTTCCATCTGCCATCCCCGGCTTTGTTGTTGGGGGCCTCCCCTCTTCTCCCCCCCCCCCTGTGCCCCTTCCCTGCCCGGCCCCGTTCTCCCCCTCCGCCCCCCCCCTTTGGTGGCGGTCCTTCGGCGCGCTATCCGTTGACCTCTCGTGGGCCCGGGCGGTACCTCTCCTGTTGGTGATTTGGAATTCGGAGTCTTTTTCCACACTGACCCAGGGGAGCTCCTCTCCCCATTGTTTCACCCCTCCGATACCCCCGTGGGAAGTTTGATGGTGCGGTATTGGTTCATCTGGTCCGGATCTACGCCTTCGAGTGGACGCCCCTGGGTGAGTGGCAATGGTACTTTTTACATCAGTCCATATTTACAGGAGGAACACCCGCACCCCGCCATCTACCTATATGGCTGTGGGTGGCGGGCCTCCCCATGTTCTGTTGTTATGATGTTCCACTCATCTGCATGTATCTTTTTGTATGTATTCTTTTTATAGAACCTATGGCAGCGTCTAACCAATACTCCCTGAAGAAGACCGTTACTTTCAAAAGGTCGAAACGCGTAGGGGTGTTTTTTCGCCCATAGTATTTTGTATATTCCACAGTACTGTTATGCTATGTCTGTATTTGTTCTATTCTCTGTTTTTATTCGCTATGTATAACCTCTGTTGTTATAAGCTCATATCTTGAGTCCCCACTGTTTGGGGCTTTTTGAACTCTATATTTAATAAATTTATAATTTTTTATTTCATGGTACGTTTTCATTTTTTGCTGCAGCACAAAGCCCCTAGGGGTAATTTTCTCTTTTCTCATTAATGTAATGTAAAGCATGACAGGACCTCTTTAACGTAAAAACAAATCCCTTTAAGGCCGTTGGGCGGAAGAGACTATTAATGCAGGGAAAAGGATTGGATCATCTCGGCCAACGGATCCGGTAAGCGGCAGATTCAACCGGGATGCAGTGGTCACCTCTCCTGCCGCAGATAAAAGTGATCTTGTGGCGAATCTGCCACAGAGACCACTTTTATCCTAAAGCGGACCGCCCACCGTTTAAGAAAATACCGGGGTTATGGCAGAAATCTTACCGTCAAAATACTGACTATAACGACTGCAGGTGGTCCGGAAGTGGTTAAAAGTAGTAATAGATCTACCCCAGGATCATGGTAAAGAATATCACGGGGCAAAAACAGAGCCAAAGACTAGCACTACTTACTTCTTTCAGGTTGTTTATTTGTTGAACATAGCTAGTTTGTGCCGCCTCCAACTGAGAGATGTACCAGTGCTGGTCTCGACTCTTCTGAAAGAATGTAGGGGAACGAACCTGAAATCTATGGAAACATTACAGCAAATTATAGCACTATTTAAAGCATGACAGACACCAAATGGAACGTTCAATTGCAAATGTTCAGTCAGGTTCTAAGGTCATACTTTAGAGGACACAAAATTACTATTATTAATACACTGAATTTCATGTGCAAAAGTCAAGCTGACCCAAACAAATGCACCGGCAGGACAAGAAAATTGAGGATAATCGTACATGGAGACAAAAACATTTTTTAAGCTTGAATAATTGTAAAAACGTACATACCCACTCATATTTCTGAAAGCCATATAGTAATGCAAAGAAGTTTACCAAAGCTTATGTATATGGAAGGCTATAAGAAACATTACATGGGGAGGTCTACACAAAAATGGAACCTCCGCTTTTCGGAACACTCCTACCCTCCCCCCCCAGGTATTTGCACCCACTTTCGGGCATAGACTCCAGTCACGCCCCCCACCCCACTCACTGTCTTCTGGGAAACACACAGGTCTCAGAAGACAGCGAGGACTGCGCAGCGTGACTCACGCATGCACAGTAGGGAACCGGGAAGTGAAGCCGCAACGCTTCACTTCCCGATTCCCTCACCGAGAATGGCGGCGGAGACAGCCGAGAGCTGAGCGATTGCTCGGCTTCAGCTGCCGACATTGCGGGCACCCAGGACAGGTAAGTGTCCATTTATTAAAAGTCAGAAGCTGCAGTATTTGTAGATGCTGGCTTTTAATATTTTTTTTTTTTTTAGGCGGACTTCCTCTTTAACATTGTACTTAGAATGTTACTGTGGGCCTCTTAAAGTGTCAGTGGAGATAAAATGATTTACTTACCTGTAAAATCCATTTTGTGACACAGCAGGTCATAAATCATGACTTACCTGGGTTATGCATCATCTATAGGTGAATGGACAGAGGCAGAAACAGACAGGAAGTCCTCATCTACATAACCCCTCCCATACAGGAAGTACTACCAGTAATGAGCTCCCAAAAGAGGGAAGGTACCTACACGTCCCATGATGTATCCCATGGATTTTACAGGCAAGTACAAAAAATCCTATTTTCTTTTTCATACATCATGGGAAACCGAGTAGGTTATAAGTCATGACTACATTGGATATCACCAAAGCAATGTACACGAGGGGAGGGGAGGGGAGCACCGTAACCATCATCAGGCCCCAAAACACTGCAAGCAAAAGCAGTAACCTCAGCAGCCATTACATCCATCTGGTAAAAACTTTATAAAGGTTTGCACTGAGCTCCAGGTTGCATCCTTGCAAACCTGAGCCACTGACGCCCGATGGATAGCTCCAAACTTCTGGTAGAGTGAGCTTTCACTTGAAAAGGTGAAAGTTATCCTTCAAGCAATAGGCTTGGGCCATAAATGGAAAAACCCATTGTGAAATGATTGACTTTGATGCCACCTGACCCTTCTTAGGACCTGCATTAGCCCTTTACGAATTTTTTTTTTTTTTTTTAGATGCCTTCAAAGTGTTGTTGCTAGGCAGAATAGTTAATCTTCCCACTTCCTGCACCTAGGTGCTTAATGCACCGCACAGACTCCTGGGAATGTAGTGGGTGTAACTTTCCAGGAGTCTGTGCACTCCCCAGTCTCAAAGAATCATGTGACTTGGACAGCACAGGTGCTGAAACCTGATCTGACACTGCTTGTGCAGCCCTGAGCATGTGCGAGATCTGCAAGGCTGAAATCCAGGAAGTCATACAGTCTGGCTTCATGATGCCCACACTTAAGATGGCCCCAGTCAATTTCTATTTTATAAAGTGTCTAAATGCTGTAACAACCTAACAAAAACGGACCTTAGTTTACAGACTAACTTTACTAGAATACATTAAGCTTGTGTATTACAGGGGTATTTATATGTAAAAAGTGAAATTGTGGCCGGAACTCCGCTTTAACATATCTGTTCCAATCATTACCTTAAAATTACAGTATCATTTGCACGATTAAGGTAGCCTTCATTTGCAAGTAGATCCAGTCGAAAAAAACGATTATACCCCCAGCACTCTCCCACTTCAAAATCTGAAGCAAATTCTCTAATGATGTTTTTGGCAGGATCATTGGAAGACTGGTGAACCATCTCCACTCGATACTCATACCTGGGAGGGAAATAACTGTATTACACATAGAGGCAACATAACTGGATTTCCAGCTAGCCAGAACACATGTTGACAAGTATAGCTATGCTGAATAAATTTTTCCCACCCACCCTAAAAATAAAAAAGTTTTCTTTAGAACCACATAAGGTTCACATGCATGAGAAAAGACAATGCCTTGAAAAAGTATTCATACCCCTTGTTACCCCCATGTTACAACCAAAAATATAAATGGCCCAGATTCAGAGAGCAATTGCGCCTGCGTAACCATAGTTATATATCAGACAGGAGGCTTCGTATCTTATGCAAATCTCTCTTTACTAAAGCTCATAGCAGAAATACACAAAACCTTTATAGTAATCTAAAAATAAACTCAAAGGAACCACCAATCCCAGCAGTCCCTGGGCCAACGTAGCCCCTCCCAGGCCTCAGCCTATATAAGGGACTGCCTGAGGTAACCACATCCGCTTTCTTTCTGCTCATGGCAGCTTACAGATAAGTACTACTTGTTTTTTCCTATACAGCTGTTTTAGAGTGGAGTTGGGTAATCCCCTACCTCCCCGTTTTTCTTCCTCAAGCTGTTTATTCATGTACCGTTCGTTTTACTGTGTCTATATTATTAACTGGTTTTTACTGCTTGGTGGAGTCCTCACAGGTGAACCCCCTGTGTCCCTTCCACCATCGCTGGCCGAGAAGTGCGGGCGCTTGCCCCGCACGCGATCGTTGCGGCATTGCGGTACCCCCGTCCTCTCCCCGTTTCTCGCCTGTCAGCGATCACAGCACTGCAGACGGCGCCATCTTTCCCCCCTCTCTCCTCACGTTTTCGCGCGCTGAGGAGGGGCGGGACTCGGCGTTAGCCAATCGGCGCTCTGGTAAGCGTAGTCTCGCGAGACTTCGCCCCAGAGCGCGGAGGATCGCGGGCTTTCTCCTTCCCACCGCTCCCAGTGCAGAACGGTCGGTGTGGAGGTGAGGAAGCCTGCAGCGCTGCTCCCATTCCCCCCTTTCTCAATATCCTTTCGCCTGCCTGTAGATACTTGCTATCTCAGGCCACACAAATAACTCCCAACCTATATCCATCTCCTATGCTTACAGCAAGATTCCTCTGTAAGGATAGAACTAAAAGTTTTAAAGGGGGACCATCACCTGTATACTTTAGTCTAAACAATATTATCTAGAGAATTAACTTTAACTGATATAGATATATATGTACTGATTTAACCATATATAGATATATATATATAAAGAATTTGCCCGTGATTGAGAAATCCCTGCGGGTCAAACATAACATGTCTGAAGACAATTATACTGCCCCCCTCGCAGGGGAGGCTTTTACCCTGGACACTACGCAGTTCATGACAGCTGCTCAGATCCAGGATCTGATTAATATTTCTGTCCAGACGGCTCTGGCCTCGGCCATCCCGTCCACTGGACCACGCCTATCAAAGCCTGCTATGCCTAATCCTCCAGTCCTAAGTGGCGAACCGCCAAACAAAAAAGGCAAGGTTTCTTTTAAACAGAAACACATTCTAGCGGCACCCGACTCCCCGACAGGGGAAGTAAACAACGTGTTCCAGGCAGTTCCTTCCCCGGTCTGCCAACCCCAGCATCCACCAGACTCTGATCGACCCCTGGGCCTCAGGGAGTTAGACATAAAGAGGCAACGGTCCTCTAGAAGGACTAAACCTGACTCCTACGTCGATTCCTCGGACGAGGACTCGCCAGGCGTTTCAGGAAAAAGCGAGTCTGACGACTACGAGTCTGATGACGATAGACAAGATGCTGGAGATACGGCATTTCACTCCAATGCCACCCCTGATACACAGGGCGAAGTAATATTAGACGCCTTGGGGGAACCATTCTTTCATCCAGACGCCATCGCCCACCCGCGATCTGGCGATTGGTCCCCCTTGCCACACGTATCTCAATACGTGGAGCTCTGGGCCAGGAAATCCCTGGACAGACCCGCCCGCAACAAACTACGGGCCGAATGCCCTAGACCCTCCATCCCCAATAAAGTGGTGGCCACACCAGAGGTGGACCCCATGCTGGCCAAATATCTGGCAAAATTGGGAAAACTTCCCAAAAAAGGGATTGAGCGTTCCTTTAAATCTATTCAGGAACGCATCTTAGATTTAATGGGACCATTAACTAAGATTCTGAATTTATCAGAACAAGCAGCCGCTTCGGATCAACCGGTAGACTTAAATCAGCTACGCTGCTGGGCCCAGAGGGCTATTTGTCTAGCAGGTACGGCTAACACCTCCTGCTCGGTGGAGAGACGCCGCTCTATTTTAATGCGGCTAGACCCCCAACTCTCCCACCTGGCCGAGACCGAACCCGGTCCTGCAGCGGTCGGCATGCTCTTTGGGGATAACCTCCTCAAAGATATTAATAAGTTTGTGGGACTATTTTCAGGACTTGATAAAGCCCAGACATCATTGAGAAAATCAGGGGCTGTGAGAGTTTTTAACAGGGCCGGTAGAGGCCGATCTGCCGGCCGCGGGTCCGCCTATAGGCCACAGAACAGACCAAACCCCCAGTACCAATATCAGCAGGCTCCTCCCACCTACCCTGTTCCGGTGGCGCAACCAGCAACGTTCTTTCCGCCCCGAGGAAGACCATGGCGCGGACGCAGCGGACGTGGATACACCCGATCCCGGCCTCCCTTCGGTGAGTATACCCTACATTCCGCAACCACACATACCAGTGGGGGGACGCCTGAGGTATTTTATCCACGCCTGGTCTGCGATTACGGCAGACCCATGGATATTGCAGACGGTCGGGGGTTTTTCAAATAGAACTCCTGTCGCCACCGACATTAAATGTTGTCCCTCATCCTATCAAATTCACACGCCAAAACGTTGCTCTCATCGAGAACGAAATACAGGACCTCAGGTCCAAACAAGCAATTTTAAAAATAGAAAATTGTTCCCCGGGCTTCACAAGCAATCTTTTCCTTGTCAAGAAAAAAGGGGGCGGGTTCCGTCCCGTAATAAACCTAAGAAATCTGAACCAACATGTCTGCTACAGACATTTCAAGATGGAGGGCATTCACTGCCTCCGAGACCTCCTGCAACCGGGAGACTGGTTAGGCAAGATAGATCTGAAAGACGCCTACCTCACCGTCCCAATTCACCCGGAGTCACAACACCTACTCCGTTTCCTCTGGAAAAGTCAGATGTGGCAGTTTACCTGCCTCCCATTCGGGTTATCGTCGGCACCATGGTGTTTCACGAAGTTGATGAAACCGGTGGTGGCATCACTGCGAAGCAGAGGGGTTCGTCTGATCATTTATCTGGACGATCTCCTCATCATGGCCCATTCAAGGACCCTAGCTTCCCTTCACATGTCATGGACGGTCTCCCTACTACAGACACTGGGGTTCTTAATCAACCGAGAAAAATCGGTTCTGGTTCCAGCCCAGGTAATGGAATTCTTGGGTTTCCTAGTGGACACCAAACAAGCGGTCCTCCGTCTCCCAAAAACAAAATTAACCCTAATTCGCAAGGAAATCAGGGCAGTGCTTCGCAAAGGCTCCTTATCCTTAAGGGTTCTAGCCCGCTTAGTGGGGCTCTTAGCCGCATCTATCCAAGCCATCTTCCCGGCCCCACTGCATTACAGGGCCCTTCAGAGGCTCAAGATTTTACACCTTCGCCAGGGCCTCAGGTATGCGGACGAGATCCCTCTCTGCCCGGAGGCAATAGAAGAATTGCAGTGGTGGCTTCGTCACGCCGTCGAGTGGAACGGCAAGACCATTTTCAACTCCGGACCCGACATCATCATAGAGTCGGACGCGAGTCGCCACGGCTGGGGCGCTCGCTGCGGGACAGATTCCACAGGGGGGACTTGGTCTACCTCCGAATCGGAGTTGCACATCAATGCTTTGGAACTTTTGGCGGCATTTTTTGCAGTCAAGAGCTTCATCCCACAGGCTTCCAATTGCTGTGTACTGTTCCGCATGGACAATGTGGCGGCGGTTCAATACGTCAACCGCTTGGGAGGCACCAGGTCCAGGATCCTTGCAGACCTTGCGAAGGAGTTCTGGCACTTTTGCTTGGCCCGCAACATTGTCCCCATCGCGGAATATATTCCGGGGGTCTCCAACATGGTAGCCGACTGGAACTCACGCCACCTTGTCGACTCCAGCGACTGGCGGCTGGATCGCTCTGTGTTCCTCCTTTTAGAGTGTCTTTGGGGTCCTTTGAGCATGGATCTGTTCGCTTCTCGTCTCAACCACCAGCTGCCTCGCTTCTTCAGTTGGAGGCCGGACCCAGAAGCATCCGGGGTGGACGCTTTCCGTCACATTTGGCCAGAGGGAACCCACTACGCGTTTCCCCCCTTCCAGATGATACCCAGAGTTCTCCTCCACGCCTCGAATCAACAGGCAACGATTGTACTGATCAAGCCCTGGTGGCCGACGCAGCCCTGGTTCCCTCTCCTCTTGGGGATGGTCGTGGATCACCCCAGACTGATCCCCCTTTTCCCACTATTACTGACCAACCCGTCCGGGGACCTCCATCCGCTAGTCGTGGAGGGCAACCTCCACCTCCTAGCATGGCTGATTTCAGGATCTCAGAAGCGGATAACAGCCTTTCAGGATCAGCTAGGGATCTCCTCGCCGTGGCCTGGGCCCCCGGGACTAGATCAACCTACCAGCATGCTTGGCGACTCTGGGTTCGTTGGTGTGATCAACAACAGGTTGATCCCATACGTGCCCCTGTATCGGTAGTGGTGAATTATTTGGCAGAATCTTTTGATTCTGGCAAATCTTACAGCTCCATCAACATATACCGCTCGGCTATCTCAGCGTATCACTGCCCAGTGAATTCTGTAGCTGTGGGAAAACATCCACTAGTCTGTAGACTCCTGCGAGGTATTAGATTCCAACGCCCCCCTAGGCCTAGATATCAGACAACTTGGGATATCTCCAAGTTGCTCGACATGTTTGCCTCGTGGGAAAACAATGATGACCTATCCCTGCGATTGTTATCTTACAAAATAACAGTCCTGCTTTGTTTAGTCTCTATCAAGCGCGTCTCGGACGTGCGAGCGTTAGACATTTCCAGGCGCCAATTCTCGCCTCAAGGGGTCAGATTTTCGGTGGTCCGTAGAACAAAAACGGGTATTCATTCGGTCTTCTATCCCTTTTTTCCCACTCACCCGCGACTTTGCGTGGTTCGCTGCCTACAATCTTATGAGGCACGCACGATTGCTCTTCGACCGCCGACTTTCTCCCAACTTCTTGTCTCGTATGTCAAGCCTCATCACCCAGTCTCTTCCGCCACACTGGCACGATGGGTACGTTCCACCATGGAAATAGCGGGCATAGACATCTCCCTATTTGGAGCACATTCTACTAGGGGCGCTATGGCTACGAAAATCGTCTCCTCGGGAGGCTCTCTTTCCGACTTACTTACGGCGGCTGATTGGTCCTCAGAGTCCACCTTTCGTAATTTCTATTTCAGACCGGAGGCCCATGTGTCCATGTCAATTTTATGAGGTTTACCTGCATTATGTACAATGTTAATTCTGTTGTTTGCTTTGAACTTGCATAAGATACGAAGCCTCCTGTCGGGATATATAAATTGAGATTTTCCTAGCCTGTGAAGGAAAATATTAGTTATATGAAGACAGGAGGCGAGTATCTTCCCTCCCTTCCCATCCCTATTACGATTATTCTTTTCTCCTAGCAGGATATTGAACATTACAATCCTGAACCTGGAATGCGGATGGTTTAAGTTGCACACAATCCCCGTTGGATTGCAGTTGATACATTTTCCCTGAGGACGACTGACCGGTCGGCTCGGAGTGATTCGACTTCTCCTGACCCCGTTGGGTCGAAGTTAGTTTGTATGAAGTGGTCCAAGTTGGTCCATCCTCCTTTTCCCTCCAGATGCGGATATCGTGTTTCAACAGGACGGTTCCTGGCCATCGCAAGGAGAGTTGATTGGACTTTTGTTTTCCTGATTGCACGGATTTGCACAAAGAAAGAGGATGTGGTTACCTCAGGCAGTCCCTTATATAGGCTGAGGCCTGGGAGGGGCTACGTTGGCCCAGGGACTGCTGGGATTGGTGGTTCCTTTGAGTTTATTTTTAGATTACTATAAAGGTTTTGTGTATTTCTGCTATGAGCTTTAGTAAAGAGAGATTTGCATAAGATACTCGCCTCCTGTCTTCATATAACTAATATTTTCCTTCACAGGCTAGGAAAATCTCAATTTACGCAGCGCAATTTCCGACTTGCTCCGGCGTTACGAATGCTCCTGATTCAGGAACATCGTAACGCCGACTGCAGCCTAAAATCTGCGTGGCATAAGGCTCTTATGCCACGCAGATTTTAGGCTGCATTCTTGCGATGACCGCTAGGGGGCGCTCCCATTGTGCTCAGTGTATAGTATGCAAATTGCATACCAACACCGATTCATAATGTTGCGCGGGCCCTGCGTACGCAAGTTACGGAGTTTCCGTACGGCGTCTTTAGCGTAAGGCTGCCCCTTCTAATAGTAGGGGCAGCCAATGCTAAAGTATACACGCCGTTCCCGCGTCGTGAAATTTGAATTTCACGTCGTTTGCGTAAGTGATTCATGAATGGCGCTGGACGCCATTCACGTTCACTTGGAAGCAAATGACGTCCTTGCGACGTCATTTGCCGCAATGCACGTCGGGAAAGTTTCCCGACGGAGCATGCGCTCTACGCTCGGCGCGGGAGCGCGCCTAATTTAAATGATTCCCGCCCCCTACGGGATCATTTACATTAGGCGCCCTTACGCAGGGCAATTTTAAAGAGCGCACACGCAATTTACGGAGCTACTGCTCCGTCAATCGCGCGCAGCGCAGATAATTTGCGGGGGCGCAGGGCAAAAACGCTGCCCTGTGCCTCCGTAAAAAAGGGGCAAATCGTACCTGAATCTGGGCCAATGTATTTTATGTGATAGCCCAACACAAAGTGGCACATAATTGTGAAGTGGAAGGAAAATGATAAATGGTTTTCATTTTTTTTTTACAAATAAATATCTGAAAAGGGGGCGTGTATTTGTATTCAGCCTCCTTTACTCCGATACCACAAACTAAAATCTAGTGGAACCAATTGCCTTCAGAAGTCACCCAATTAGTAAATGGCATCCACCTGTGTGTAATTTAATCTCAGTATAAATACAGCTGTTCTGTGAAGCCTTCAAAGGTTTGTTAGAGAACCTTAGTGAACAAACAGCATCGTGAAGGCCAAGGAACACACCAGACAGGTCAGGGATATTAGCTGTGGATCCACAGGTCAGGTGGGAGAATCTGTCAACAGGACAACCATTAGTCGTGCACTCCACAACTCTGGCCTATATGGAAGAGTGGCAAGAAGAAAGCTATTGGTGAAAGAAAGCCATGAGAAGTCCCGTTTGTATGAAGCCATGTGGGGGACACCACAAACATGTGGAAAAAAGTTCTCTGGTCAGAGAAGACCAAAACTTAAAGGGGTTGTAAAGGTTCGTTTTTTATTTTCTAAATAGGTTACTATAAGCTAATGTATTGTTAGTTCACTTAACTTTTCCTTCGATTTTCCTTCTAAATGTTTTTTTTCTTTGTTTTCTTTGTCTGAATTTCTCACTTCCCGTTTCTCCTCAGTAAGCCGTTCAGTAGGCTGTTCTAAATGACTTTCCACCGATGATGGTGGAAAGCTTACTGAGGAGAAACAGGAAGTGAGAAATTCAAACAAAGAAAAAAAACATTTAGAAGGGAAATCGAAGGAAAAGGTAAGTGAATCAACAATGGACTAGCTTAAAGTAACCAATTTAGAAAATAAAGTACGAACCTTTACAACCCCTTTTTGGCCTAAAAGCAAAACCCTAAATGTGGCGGAAAAAGAGATTTTTAATACAGCTTACCTGTAAAATCTTTTTCTTGGAGTACATCACGGGACACAGAGCGGCATATTCATTACTATGTGGGTTATATGGAGTACCTTCAGGTGATGGACACTGGCAATCTCAAAAACAGGAAGTGCCCCTCCCTATATAACCCCCTCCCATAGGAGGAGTACCTCAGTTTTGTAGCAAGCAGTATGCCTCCCAAAATGGTCCCCAAAAGAGGGGTGGGAGCTCTGTGTCCCGTGATGTACTCCAAGAAAAAGATTTTACAGGTAAGCTGTATTAAAAATCTCTTTTTCTTTATCGTACATCACGGGACACAGAGCGGCATATTCATTACTATATGGGATGTCCCAAAGCAATGCTTACAATGAGGGGAGGGAGAACATCTTCCCAAGACAAAAGGATTTAATTTAGAGATATACTCAAATCATAATAAATCCAACTTAGTTGAGAAAAAATAAATTTTAAATTTAACTCAAAAGGGAGCCCCCGGAATCCGAGGGTCTCAAACTGCAGCCTGCAGCACTGCCTGCCCAAAGGCTGTATCAGTATTCCTTCTTACGTCCAACTGGTAGAATTTTGTAAACGTGTGGACAGAAGACCAGGTTGCCGCCTTGCAAACTTGAGCCATAGAGATCTGGTGGTGTGCTGCCCAGGAGGCGCCCATGGCCCTAGTAGAATGAGCCTTTAATGATAACGGAGGAGGCAACCCTTTCAAGCCGTAGGCATGAGTGATTAACTGTTTAATCCACCTCGAGATGGTGGATTTTGCAGCTGCCTGCCCCTTCTTGGGCCCATCCGGTAAAATGAACAACACATCCGTTTTCCGGATTTTCTCTGTAGCTTTAAGATAGGCCTTCATGGCCCTGACAATATCCAAGGTATGCAGCAACCCTTCCTTTCTGGAAGTAGGTTTAGGAAAGAAGGATGGTAATACCAAATCCTGGTTTAGATGAAAACTGGATATAACCTTTGGTAGGAAGGAAGGATGAGGGCGGAGAACGACCCTGTCCTTATGCAAAATAAGATATGGTTCCTTACAGGATAAGGCTGCCAGTTCCGATACTCTTCTGGCGGAAACTATGGCGACCAAAAATACTAACTTCCTTGTCAGTAAAACCAAAGGAATTTCAGCCAACGGCTCAAAAGGTTGTTTCTGTAAACTTGACAGAACAAGATTTAAATCCCACGGACAAAGCGGGGATTTAACTGGAGGATTAATACGTAAGACCCCCTGCATGAAGGTCTTAACCAGCGAGTGGGTGGCCAGCGGCCGCTGAAACCACACTGACAAAGCTGAAATCTGTCCCTTGATAGTGCTTAATGCCAGTCCTTTATCCACTCCTAGCTGGAGAAAACTCAATACTCTATCGATGGTAAACTTACGAGAAAGCCATAGCTTGGACTCGCACCAGCCTACATAGGCCTTCCAGACCCTGTAATAAATCACCCTAGAGACCGGTTTCCTGGCTCTGATTAGGGTAGAGATTACCTTCTGAGACAGACCTCTACCCCTGAGAATCAGGGATTCAGCTTCCAGGCCGTAAAATTTAGATGCCGTAAGGCAGGGTGGAGGATCGGACCTTGCGATAGCAGGTCTGGCCGTAGAGGAAGAGTCCAAGGGTCTCCCACTACCATCTTTAGGATTAGTGAATACCATGCCCTTCTGGGCCATGATGGAGCTACCAGATGACTGGTATGTGCTCCACCCTGATCCTGCGCAGCAGGCGGGGTAGTAACTGGAGCGGGGGAAAAGCATAAAGAAGTTTGAACTGATGCCAAGGGCAAACCAGCGCATCGGTTCCGCAGGCCATCGGATCCCTTGAGCGGGATATGAACCTGTCTAGCTTCTTGTTGAGTCTTGATGCCATGACGTCCACGTCCGGCACTCCCCATCTCTGGCAGAGTGTCTGAAAGACCTGTGGATGTAGAGACCATTCCCCCGGCAACAGAGTCTGGCGACTTAAAAAGTCCGCCTGAAGGTTGTCCACTCCTGGAATGAATATTGCCGATATGCAGGGCACATGAGCTTCTGCCCATAGGAGAATCAAGCTCACCTCTCTCTGAGCGGCTTGACTCTTGGTTCCCCCTTTGGTGATTTATGTATGCCACTGCCGTGGCATTGTCCGATTGAATTCTCACCGGGAACCCCTGCAACTTGGACGTCCAAGCCCTGAGGGCTAGTCGAGCAGCTCTGAGCTCCAAGATGTTGATGGGCAACTGCTTCTCTGGCTTTGCCCAAGTGCCTTGGCGAGTGCAACCATCCAAAATTGCTCCCCAGCCTGTCAGGCTGGCGTCTGTGGTTACTATCTTCCAAGCCACTGGGCTGAAAGACTTCTCCTTCAGTAGATTCTGAGGGTCTAACCACCAACACAGACTTTGTCGGACTCTTGATGAGAGCGGCAAAGGGATATCTAAGGCCTGTGGCCTCCTGCTCCATGCTGACAGGATGGCTGCCTGCAGGATGCGAGTGTGGCTCTGGGCGTACGGTACCGCCTCGAATGTGGCCACCATCTTGCCTAGTAACCGCATACATAGGCGAACAGTTGGTTCCTTCTTGCTTAGAACCAGTAGGATTAATTCCTTGATGGCTTTGACTTTTATCAGAGGCAGAAACACCCTCTGTTGTTCTGTGTCTAATCTCATGCCGAGATATTCCAACTGCCTTGTGGGCTGGAATGCTGATTTTTCTCGATTTAGGACCCAGCCGAACCTCTCGAGGTACTGAACTGTGAGGGCCACTGCTCGTTCCAAGCCAGGAGACGAGTGATCTATGACTAGGAGGTCGTCCAGGTATGCTAGGATTGTGACCCCTTGAATCCTTAGATTGGCTAGGATTGGAGCTAGGACCTTCGTAAACACCCGGGGGGCCGTAGCCAACCCGAAGGGAAGCGCCATGAATTGGAAATGACGTAGAGCCACCGAGAAGCGTAGAAATCTTTGATGTGGCTGGTAAACTGGAACATGAAGGTAAGCATCCTTTATGTCTATGGATGCCATAAAATCGTCCTTCTGAAGTGCGGCAACTGCTGACCGCACGGATTCCATCCGAAATGAGCGGACCTTTAGGTATGCATTCACCATTTTTAAGTCCAAAATTGGCCTGACATCGCCGTTGGGCTTTGGGATGATGAATAGGTTGGAGTAGAAACCTAGCCCCTGTTCTTGGACTGGTACCTCTACTATTACCTCCTGAGAGAGTAGATAATTCAATGCCGCTATTAAAGCGGCTCCCTTCTTCGGATCGTTTGGTACTCTTGACTCCTGAAAATGAGGAGGAGGAAACTTTAGGAAGTCTAGTTTGTAGCCTGTAGCCACGGAGGACCGTACCCATCTTTCGGGAATGCTGGCCTCCCAAACCTCTGCAAAGAGACGCAGTCTTCCCCCCACCTTCGAGGGTGGGGGCGCCCCTTCATAAGGCCGGCTTGGGGGCTGGCTTTGCTGGCTTGCGAAACCACTGCTTCTTGCCTGCGACGGCCTGTCCCTGAGACTTGTTAAAATTTGATCTTGCAGGAGGCCATCGATGCTGTTTGGTATTGGAAGGCCCCTGCCCAGGGGAGTACTGTCGTTTAAACGCAAGCCCCCGAAACTTCTTCTTGGTGGGCAAAAGAGTACTTTTTCCGCTTGAAATGGTCTGGATGTATTTGTCCAGGTCTTCTCCGAAGAGTCGTCCTCCATGGAAGGGGAACCCTACCAGGAGCTTCTTGCATGGGGGCTCTGCCTCCCAGCTCTTTAACCATAAGAGTCTTCTCATATGGATAAGGGATAACGATAAACGTGACGCTTGCTGGATAGAATCCTTAATCGCATCTACCGTAAAGCGTATGGCCCTAAGTTTAAGCATCTGCTTAGCTTGATCCGATAATGCTTGTGCAACCCCAATTGCAGCCACAGCTGGCTGCACTACTGCCCTTGCAGTAGTGAAGGAGGTTTTAAGTAGCGTTTCCAAGCGTTTATCAACCGGATCCTTGAACACCTGTATGTTTTCTACAGGGCATGTTAAAGATTTGTTAACACATGAGATGGCCGCGTCTACAGCCGGGGCTGCCCATCTCTTGGAAAATTTCTCTTCCATAGGATATAAGGCAGAGAATCTTTTTGGTGGTACAAAGATTCTATCTGGCTTGGCCCAATCTTGGAACATAACTTCCTCTAGTAGAGGATGGATCGGAAAAACCGCATTGGTTTGAGGCGCTCTTAGTGAGCCCAAAGCTGAGACCGTTGATACTTGGAGATCTGGTACTGGCAAGTTGAACGTCCTATGGACCAAGTCTGTTAAAACTTGAACCCACCAGCTCTCCCTTTGGGAGGCTGCGCCAGACTCCTCCGTACCCGGATCCTCGATCCCTGAACCTACTTGGTCCTTGTCCAAGAGGTCTTCCAATTCCCCTGCGTAAGGGACCTCCTCATCTGAGGGTTCACGCTCGGGCGACGGAGATCTATTCCGTTTTTTGCCCCGCATAGCCTTGGCTATCATTTTTTCCATTCTTTTTTCCATCTCCTTTAGAGAGGTGGACAGTACCTCGTCCGTGACCACCCTAGGGTTGGACTGACCCGTGCCAGCTCCAGCCCCAGATCTCGATGGTCCCACCAAGGCTCCCTCTGGGGAAAGTAGCGGTATGACTTTGTCCGAGACCTCAGACCCTCTGGGGGAATCCCCACCTCTTGTACCCTCTGAACCAGATGCCATGGTACAATACCGAGGTACGCCCGCTACTTAACGGTGTTTGGGAAAATAAATAGTCGTTGCCCAAAAACCTTTCTGGGGGAAAAAATGCCTTCCTTATTAATTTGGTTTTTTTTTTTTTTTTTTTTTTAAACCAAAGAAAGAAAAACCATTCTGTCCCCCTTTAGTAGTATTTGCCAAAAAAAAAACCTGCTGAAAAAGAAACCCTATCTCTAGGGTAAAAGACAGTCTTTTTGAAGACTAATACTCTTCTTTGGCCACTGTGTCCTCGGCGCCCCACTCTGCCGCTCTGGTCCTTCCTCTCTCAGTTCAAACACTTCACTGAGCTGGGAACTTTTTGGAAGGGCCGCCCCTTCCTTTTACCTACAGAAAACTCCTGTCAGAAAAAACGGCGCGAAATTGCGCCCATATCACGGGGACGCCCGCGGGGGGGGGGGGGGGGACCACACGAGGTGGTCAGAGGCTGATCCTGCCGTCCAGGCCAGGATCCACAGAGCGGCATTTTTTCCTGCAGCAACCGCCTGGACCTCTCTGAGCAGGCTTGCAGGTAGGAGCTTCACTCCCTTTTACATAAGAAACCTCAGTAGATTCCCAGGGGCTTCTCTTAGAGAGAATTGTCACTATACACACAGGCCCTTTTTCAATGCTTTCTAGCACCAGTTGCAATACTACCAAGGAGGTCACGATTATGGGGAATATATACATACAGAGTCATCCTATCCTAAGATATGTGACTCACCTTGCCAGATGCAGCGCATAAACCATAGGCATGTCCCACTGTGACCTTCCCCCAGAAAAAACCTGCTGCGAACCAAGTTCCGCAAGTTTCCCCTTCACTTACCTGCTCCATGCCGCAGGACTTTGCACAGCAAGAGGTCCAATCTTCCCCCATCTCCGTGGGGCGTCTAGACCTTCAGGCCCTGGGTTCCTATGAAGGATCCACTGTCCTGGGCCCATATAGCACCCTGGCAACAGAAACATTAGGCCCCCAAAGGTTTCTAAGTTCTGGGCCCAGAGTCCAGCTCTCTGTGACAGAAAGCATTATGGGCTATACCCCAATGGTTTGGGGTCCGGTTACTGACCACTTTAGCACTGAGGCCTTTGGACAGAACCGGTTAGCCCACCTTAATCCCAAGGATGTGGAGGCAAGCTAAACCATGACCAACACCTAAGACACTGGCGTAAAAACTGAGGTACTCCTCCTATGGGAGGGGGTTATATAGGGAGGGGCACTTCCTGTTTTTGAGATTGCCAGTGTCCATCACCTGAAGGTACTCCAAATAACCCATATAGTAATGAATATGCCGCTCTGTGTCCCGTGATGTACGATAAAGAAAACTAACACTGCACATCACCCTGAACACACCACCCCCACCGTGAAAAACATGGTGGTGGCAGTATCATGTTATGAGGATGCTTTTCTTCTGCCGTGACAGGGAAGCTGGTCAGAGTTGATGGGAAGACGGATGGAGCCAAATACAGGGCAATCTTAGAAGAGAACCTGCTAAAGTCTGCAAAATACGAGACTAAGGCAGAGGTTCACCTTCCAGCAGAACAACGCCCTAAACATACAGCCAGAGCTAAAATGGAATGGTTTAGATCAAAGCATATTCATGTGTTAGAATGGCTCAAAGCCCAGACCTAAATCCAGTTGAAAAAATGGCTGTTCACAGACACTTTCATCCAATCTGACAGAGCTTGAGCCATTTTGCAGAGAAGATGGGGCAACAATGTCACTATTTAGATGTGCAAAGCTGGTAGAGACATCCCCAAAAAGACTAGAATCTGTGATTGGAGAAAAAGATTCTACAAAGTTTCGGCTCAAGGGGGGCGGAATACAAATGCACGCCACACTTTTCAGATATTCATTTGTAAAAATTTAGAAAATCATTTTCCTTTCACCATTTTGTGCCACTTTGTGTTGGTCCATCACAAAAAAAAAAATTACAATAAAAATACATATATGTTTTTGGTTGTAACATGACAAAATGTGGGAAATTTCAAAGGGGTATGAATTTTCAAGGCACTGTACATCAAAAGTAGGGCATGCTTAAGTTTTCATCATCTTCTTTATGGGGAATGATACTTGTGTATCTAATTCAGTGCTGGACAAATGTCTTCCAGCACAAGTATGGCAAAATGCACAACAAAGGCTACATGACTTTCATCCATAAATAAATGTACAGAAGTTTGCACTGAGAGTAGGGCAGAAACAACTAAATTGATTAATCGACAACTAATCGATTATGAAAATCCACTATTTTCATAATCGGTCAGCCGATTAGTTGCCCTACATACAGAATGCATTTGTTTACATATCAAGAAATACAGTGTAGCACTCATACAGTTAAGTACACCCTCCATACATGTCAGTAAGTGCCTGAGAACTTGTGAATGTGTAAGGAGCAATGCCTCATGGGAAATGTAGTCCTGGGCAGAAGTTTTTTTTACCTTGCCATAGGGGCGCTCTATACTATACTTTGCAGCTGGTTATCGGGGCACGCTGAAGGCGGGATGAGCCAGATGTGCCAGTGGGGGACCCCAGAAAAGAAACAGGGTTGCTCTGTGCAAAACCATTACACTGAGCAGGTAAGTATAACATATTTGTTTTAAAAAAAAAAAACAACACTTTAAAACACTGTGTGCAGGGAAGATCAACATCGGTACTCAGAGAAGGTGGAGGCTGATAGTCTGGAGGTAATAGAAGGCATTACAATTACGGTTCAGTACTACTGTGACCCACTTCAGCAGACAATGGGCTGAAGTCACAGAGCAGCAATGTAGTCGGGATAGGCCCTCATGCCTGGACCGGCACTCGGCTCAGCTTCTCGGCGAGCCGCTGAGCGCCCGAGTTAGCGCTTTAGCCCCCTATACTGCCCAGCACCCCAGAGCAAACAGTGGTGACAGTCACAAGCTCTCTGCTCATGGAGGCCTGAGAACTGAGCGATCAGCAGGATTTGATTGCTCGGTCTTAGAGTCATGATTTTGCAAAACAAAGAAACATACTTCCTTTAATAAAAAGCCAAAATATTAGAATGCAAAGTATCTTTTAGAATGGGAATACATACTTTGATGTCTCTGGGAGTCCAGCAGAAAGTTCCAGGAAGACTGATAAATAGTATCCTCTTACTACTCCATTTCCATCCTAAAATGGACACAGCACAAAAATGAAAAATGTATTCTTAATCAGGAGAACAAATACTGAAAGTGGAACTTAACTGTAGCTGAGCACCACAAAATTAAAATGTTTAGTACAGTTTTAGCATTCAAAGCATACTCGCCCATCCACCCATGTTTTATGTAATTGAAACCCCCTTGCAACTGTGGCCATATTGAGTAAGGACAGATGATCATGTGGCATTTACTTCTGGAATCCATCTGCCCTTAGCTCATGCATGCAGGAGAGTATATTTAGCTAAATAAAAAAAACAAAAGAAAACAAAAAAAAAAGCCATGAAAACAGGTGAATATACTTTATAGATTTACTAAAGCTAGCAGCATAAGGATTAAAAATAGTTTGTGTTAAATAACCACTTTAAGACCGGGGCTTTTACCCCCTTTTCAGCTTTCAAATTGTTGCCCCATAGAGGAGAGCAGGACTGTGTCCGTTCTGCATAGCAGAGCGGACCTGTCATCAACCTGCTCAGGGATCAGCGGAGAGATCCCCTGCTAAGCAGTGGATTCCGCATAGCAGAGGCGCCCATGTGAAAGGGGCCATAGAGTTGGTGGTATTAAATCACCACTGTGTTTTTTATTTTTTGCTAATTAAACTAAAAAGACTGAAAATTTAGAAAAAAAACGCATTCTGTGTTTCTGCTATAAAATTATGCAAACAAATGACTGTTCTTCAAAAAAAAAAAAAAAAATATTTGGTCAAAATGTACTCTGCTACATTTCCGTGATGAAAATAACCCAAATTAGTGTTTATTATTTAGTCTGTAGAAAAGTTATAGTCCACAAACTATGGCATATATCGGAAAACCATTCAAATCTGATGTACTGACAGCCTATCATTTCTTGAGGCCCAAAAAATGCCAGGACAATACAAATACCCTCAAAATGACCCCTTTTTGGAAAGTACAGTCCAAGGTATTTAGTAAGAGGCATGGCAAGTTTTTTGGAGCTGTAATTTTTTGCAACAATTATTTGGAAAAGAAAGAAAGTAATAAATGTATTTATTTTTATATACTGTCACCAGTATAACTCTGGGGAAGGGAATCAGATTTTTTTTATTTTATTTTTAACCACTTAAGCCCCGGACCAATATGCTGCCTAAAGACTCAAGGGGTTTTTACAGTTCGGGACTGCGTCGCTTTAACAGACAATTGCGCGGTCGTGCGACGTGGCTCCCAAACAAAATTGGCGTCCTTTTTTCCCCACAAAGCTTTCTTTTGGTGGTATTTGATCACCTCTGCGGTTTTTATTTTTTGCGCTATAAACAAAAATAGAGCAACAATTTTGAAAAAAAATGCAATATTTTTTACTTTTTGCTATAATAAATATCCCCCAAAAACACATATAATTTTTTTTTTCCTCAGTTTAGGCCGATACGTATTCGTCTACCCATTTTTGGTGAAAAAAAAAAAAAAAAAAATCGCAATAATCGTTTATCGGTTGGTTTGCGCAAAATTTATAGCGTTCACAAAATAGGGGATAGTTTTATTGCATTTTTAATTTTTTTTACTACTAATGGCGGCGATCAAGGATTT
Source organism: Rana temporaria (assembly GCF_905171775.1). Classification (NCBI taxonomy): domain Eukaryota; kingdom Metazoa; phylum Chordata; class Amphibia; order Anura; family Ranidae; genus Rana; species Rana temporaria. The sequence goes on from NC_053490.1 coordinate 259,032,551, forward strand.
TTTTTCGTGACTGCGACATTATGGCGGACACTTCGGACAATTTTGACAAATTTTTGGGACCATTGTCATTTTCACAGCAAAAAATGCATTTAAATTGCATTCTTTATTGTGAAAATGACAGTAGCAGTTTGGGAGTTAAACACAGGGGGCGCTGTAACATTTAGTGTTCACTTAGTGTGTGTTTACAACTGTAGGGGGGTGTGGCTGTAGGACTGACGTGATCGATCGAGTCTCCCTTATATAAGGGATCACTCGATCGATGCGCCGCCATAGTGAAGCACGGGGAAGCCGTGTTTACACACGGCTCTCCCCGTTCTTCAGCTCCGGGGAGCGATCGCGACGGAGAGGCTATAAACGAATAGCCGCGCCGTCGTCCCGGATCGCTCCCCGAGGCTTACCGACCGCCGCATGTAACGGGGGGGGGGTCCCGATCGGACCCCCGACCCACGTCAAGCAGAGGACGTACAGGTACGTACATGTGCCTGTCCGTGCCATTCTGCTGACGTATATCTACATGAGGAGGTCGGCAAGTGGTTAAAACATTATGACTGCCTATACCAATGAATTTCATTGGTTTAAGCAACCATTTTTACTGAATGAAAATGGTTCATTCAGTTTCTTTTCTTGTGATTAGCTGTGATTGGTCAAAGATAATTGCATGGTACAGATGGGCTGTGTTTGGCCCTGGACAGGGCTGGCGACAGAACGCGCCACTGCAAATCCCCTCGACCACACGAGAGGTGCGTTCTGGGAGGACGTTATATGAAAGTAAGGTGTCAAGTTTAAAATGGAGGCTTTCAAAGTAAATTGCATTTTGGCTTTGTCTCTTTGTACTTTATTGGCAAGTTACACATATACTAGAAATTCCTTATCTGCCCGACTGCTGAATTCATTAATCTAAATCAGGAATAAGCAATTAGCGGACCTCCAGCTGTTGCAAAACTACAAGTCCCATCATGCCTCTGCCTCTGGGTGTCATGCTTATGGCTGTCAGAGTCTTGCTATGCCTCATGGGACTTGTAGTTCTGCAACAGCTAGGAGGTCCGCCAATTGCATATCCCTGATCTAAATAATGATGTGAGTCAGTCATTATGCAACATAAATAATAAGAGTACCAATATTTAAAGTGTGGAGGGGACAACTTATTACATGGATTTCTCAACAATTGAAATTAACATTGATAGCCTAATGGGTGATTAAAACAAAATAATTTACTTTAAAAATGTTAGCGTCATCGTTCAGTGTATCTAAAGGTTTTCATTTATCCATGTCATGTTTTATCTAGTAGTAGTTCATCACATTCAACTGGACTTTTTTATATTGAAGAGGTTTCAAAGCTGATCTCAGAGCTGAAGTGTCTTGGATAAGAACTCAAAAAAAATGGCTTGAATAAGCTAGGAAACATCTTCAGCACTGCAGAACAAGACCAGTTAAATGTGACCAACTACCACTAGATCAGTGTTGGGTAAAGTTTTTCTCTATAATCCCCTAGTAAGACCAGCATTCTATCCTGAATAGAAATCCGCTTTAAACCGTACGTAAATTGAAGTCTGCTTTCAAATGCATTAGATGCTCATGTTTTATTTTGTAATACACTTCAATCAAGATTGCAAACTCACTGGATAAACCTTTAACCTCCAACAGAGACCAGATACTTGCAAAGGTGGACTGTACACTGGGTCAGCGCGCTGGCGTAAAGTGCTAAAAAAAAAAGGGAAGGATGACAAAAAAATTAGCAGGCATATAAACAAGCACAGTAGGCTGGTCTGACAGCTGACCTGTAAAAATCTGGCTATCAAATAACAGTCATGGTGCGATAGATTACGGAATTAGGTGAAGGTGCTGAATGCCCTCATTGTGAAGAAACCTGTAGATGCTACCATGCAAGAAACGCACAGATACTCAAGAGACCACCAATTTAAGCCATTTGACGTTTGAGCAGATTACAGAAACCATTTAGCCTTGCAATCTGGGACATACACAGGACACTGATGAATCAAAGGGGGTCTAAAATTATCTTTTCATGCTGTTAAACCTGTTTTTTGTGGAACCCTCAAAAGTCTGCATTTGTTATGCATCACTATACCTGAAGAAACATGCCGATTTTGTGAAATCAGGATGAAGCCTTTTACACCACATTTTTATGCAATCTGTCAAGAAAAACAATTGCCTAATGTCATCCAAACATGGCTGTGGGTGTGCCAAAAGGAAAAAAGATCTCATCTTTGGCGGCAGGATCTGCATTAGTCTACAGATAACTTTTGCTGTTAAAGGTTGTTACATTAGTCAATATCAGTTGCTAGCAAAAACAAGAATAAATTAAATTACAAACTGCAAATTATTTTTTAGAATCTGTATGCTTTGGAGCCACAAACCACCATGTTTACATTACTATAAAAAGAAGAAAAAAATTCTTATAACAGTAAGCCTATATGGTGGGAAGGGGTGTTCATTGTATATTCTTAATATACATGTTGGGTATATATTAAAAAAAAAAAGAAAAAAAAAAATACGTATACAATGTAAAAACACATACCCATAACAAGAACAGACTGTACAGAAAAAAAAAGAAAAAAAAAAAAAGGTATCAACAGAATAAAATGAGCTTATGAAATTTGGCACAATAAATTGTACCCATTTTGCACACTGTGTAAGAAAAGTGCCCAACAATTACATTTTTACATTAAAGGCCACTGCAGAATTTTGTTTCACCTATAATGAGGGCATGTTTTGTTCTGACAGACAATCATTTCTGGCCAATGTTTTAACTTGAAGCTTTCTACATCAGTTTCTCACTAGTGTTTATACAAAAATGTAATACCGTTGATAGACATATAGTACTTTCAAAAGAGAACAGTGTTGCTCCAAAATTATGAAGAAAGAAATACATTTGGCAAGGAGCATAGGTCCTGTACCATCACAACACTCTTGTAGGAGATTTCTTGCTACAGATCAAGGCTCTATGTGAAAAGAACAAAACTCTGTCCATTTAAGGTCAGAGAATGTAGTACTCAGCTCTCCTTCCTATCCAAGGAGGTAAGTTGGGTCCTGTGTGGAATACATTCTCACTAATAATTGATAGTACATGGTAGATTTTCCTCTGTGCCCCTTGATCTTACCACAACTTCTCATACTGTGAGCAGCCACAGAGGTAGCTCAGGAGTAAGCAAGCATGAGTCACGCAGAGCAAGCAGCTTGTTCTGCTGGCACTCAGCAGAGGGGGGGGGGGGGGGCAAGAGCATGTGTGGGGGACCAGAGAATAGGGGGATCGGGACTGCTCTGGGCAAAACCATTACACAGAGCAGGCAAGTATAAGATTTCTCTTTGAACTAAAAAGACATTGCATTTTGAACAGATTTTAATGCAAAACCCTATTTTTGGGAGCGCCATTTCAATGGCCTTCCATCTTTTTCAGAAAACCAAGATGATGATTTTCCAACTGAAAGTAATCACTAGTGTGAAAAATAGGATTTTTGTACTCACCTTAAAATCCTTTTCTCTGAAGTTCATTGACGGACACAGGACTTCAATCTTGACCTTAGGGTTATATCGCCACCTACAGGAGAGGACTAGGCAGAACATGTAAATAACAGCCAGGGGGCGGTCCTACTGGCTATAACCCCTCACACTGATTCCAGCAGCTCAGTTTCTCAAAAAGTAGTATAAACATAAAAAAAGGAGGGGTGGGTGCTGTGTCCGTCAATGAACTTCAGAGCAAAGGATTTTACGGCGAGTACAAAAATCCTATTTCTCTTTCTTTCATTAACGGACACAGCACTTCAATCTTTACCTTAAGGACGTCCCCAAAAAGTGTAAAAAAAAAAAAAAAAGGGGTGGGAACAGCAACAAAAAAAAAAACTAACCATAACAACCAGAGCTCCTCAACGGATGAGTTGCAACCTTAAACAGCCGCCTGCAAAATCTTGCGGCCAAAGCAAGCATCCGCAGATGCGCTCACATCAACCTTTTAGTGAAAGTGTGAACGGACGACCAGGTCGCCGCCTTACACACCTGGGAAACCAACGCTTTATGTCGGAAAGCCCAGGAGGCACCATTTGCCCTGGTCGAATGCACCGTGACAGGAAAGGGAGGCGCCCGCCCTTTTAGGGCATAAGCCTGAATCACGATCTGTCTGATCCACCGAGAAATGGTGGCCGACGAGACCGCCAGGCCTTTCTTTGGACCAGTCACCAACACAAACAGTGAGTCTGATCTCCGAAACCGAGCCGTAGCAGACAGATATACCCGCAGAGCACGTACCACGTCTAAGGAATGTAACGCAACCTGTAATGTAAAGGCAGAAGACACAAGGATGGAAGTACAATGTCCTCTTCAGATGAAAAGCCGAAACCACCTTCGGAAACAAAACGAAGGCTTATCGCCTTATCCGTGGAGGATCCAGTAGTAGGACTTGCAAGACAAGGCCGCCAACTCAGAAACCCTCCTGACAGACGTAATGGCCACCAGAAAGGCAACTTTCTGAAGGAGTGTCAAAAGGAGGAATCTCTCTGATGTTCTCAACGGGAGGTTTCTGAAGTACCAAGAGCACCAGATTTAAATCCCCTGGAGATAGTGGTGGTCGAACCGGAGGAGCCACATTTCGGACCCCTTGCACAAAAGTACTCACCAATGAATGAGCAGCCAAGGGTCTTGAAAGAAAACAGCCAATACTGAAATCTGCCCCTTAATGGTACCTTAAGGCAAGTTTTTTGAACACCTCATGCTGTAAAAACAGCAGGATCCTGGAAACAGAATATGCCCCTGGACGCCACCCCATCTCCTAACAGAGATGTAGGCCTTCAACGTGCGATGATCGATCTTCCGATAAGATGACTTCCGTGACCTTAGCATGGTGGAAATTACTGAATCTGACAGGCCTCAGTCCCTCAGAACCTGACTTTCAACAGCCATGCCGTTAAAGCCAGCGACTGTAAAGCAGGATGAAGCATAGGACCTTGCGACAGAGGTCTTTCGCATCGGCAGTCGCCAAGGGGCATACGCCAACAGACGCACTAGGTCGGTGTACCAGGGAGGCCGAGGTCAATCTGGGGCAATTAGAATCACTGGAATCCCCTCGGTCTCCACTCTGCGGAGCAGACGAGGAAGACGTTTCAGTGGGGGGAAAGACATAAAATTAGCAGATACTGACCCCACTGGGCCCATGAAAGCGTCTGTCGTGCCCCATTCCAGGCAAAGAAGACGAAATACATGCGGTTGTAACGACCAGTCTCCTTGGTCCCGCATCTGGCGACTTAGGTAGTCCGCTTGCCAGTTTTATACACCCGAAATGTAAACAGCTGAAAGATCCTGGAAATCTCTGCTCTGCCCACCGCAGGATGTGAGCGACCTCCAATGCTGCAGCCAAGCTTCTTGTTCCTCCATTATGGTTGACATACGCCACCGCTGTGGCGTTGTTTGACTGGATCCCGATTGGATGCCCCTGTAGCCTCTGTGACCATGTGGAAAAGCACAGCCTGATCACCCGAAGTTCGAGTACATTGATCGTCAGGCAGGATTCTTCCTGTGTCCAACGACCTTGTGTCGATTGAACACCCCAAACTCCCACCCAACCAGTCAGGCTGGCTTTCATCGTGATCACCGTCCAGTGAATGGGAAGGAATGACTGTCCGGACCGAAGGGTCAGAGATCTCAGCCACCAACAGGGAAGTCCCGACTAGTTGGCTTACCCGGATTTGACAATCCAGGGACAACGGAGACTTGTCCCACTTGGACAGGATGTTCTTCTGCAAGACTCGAGTGTGGAATTGAGCATACGGTACTGCCTCAAAAAGGGACTCGCATGCAAAAGCGCAGTGCCGACCACCTGCGGGATGCCAACAGCTCCACCACCCCCCAAAGAGTCTAACTTTTCCAGAGAGAGAAAAACTCTCGCCTCTAAAGAGTCCAGAATCAAGCCCAGGTATTCTAGGCGCTGAGTCGGCACCAACACAGACTTCTGGAGGTTCAGTACCCAACCGAAATTCTTGAAGGGTCTGACTGGCAATCGCCACATCCTCCTCTAAATCTGAGTCTGAAGCAGGTCTTAGAAGGAGATCGTCCAGGTAGCCCGTGATAGCGATTCCTCGCGGTCTTAGCAAGGCCAGAATCGGAGCGAGCACCTTGGTGAAAACCCTTGGTGCCGACGCCAGGCCAAAGGGGAGAGCTACAAATTGGTAGTGATTTTCCCCAACTGCAAAACGCAGGAATCTCTGATGCCCGACATATATGGGGACATGCAAGTATGCGTCCTTGATGTCCAAGGACGCCAGAAAGTCCCCCAGATGGAGTGCAGCGACCACAGAGCGAACCGATTCCATTCTGAACTTCCGTACCATTACAAAGGTGTTGAGGGGGCCTTGAGATCCAGGATTGGACGGACCCCATCCTTTTTTGGGACTACAAATAGATTGGAGTAGAATCCCTGAAACCTTTTCGGCAGCGGCACTGGTACTATTACCCCGCGTCTCAGCAGGTCCTGCACTGCCCCCAATAGGGCATCCCATCAAGCCGGAAGATGAAGGTTTGAGGGGAAAAAAACCTGGTGGACAAGAAACTATCTTGTACCCTGATTAAACCACTTCGCAAACCCACTGGTCGGAAAGCAGGGAGGTCCATCGAGCTGCGAACTCGCAAAGGCGACCCCCCCCCACCCGAGAGTCGGGTGGGGGCAGACCTTCATGCTGTCGCATATTTGTTAGGCTTATTTGGCTTGCGAATCCAGGGACACTTTTGTCCCTCAGCTGACCCCTTGTTGGTCTGGAAACGCTTACCTGCAAGCTCAGACTGATGCAAAAACGCTTTTGAGCAAAAAAGGAGGGCCCTGGCCTACGGCGTGGCTCCTTACCTTTTCTGGATTGTGAAAGCAACGTGCTCTTACACCCAGTAACATTCTTAACCCCTTCCTTACCGGGCCATTATAAAAATGACGCCAGCAGGAACCCTCCCTCGATTCGGGTGGACGTCATCTGACGTCCTTTCTTTCCCGGCAATCTAGGGCACGCGGCTGCAGCGCGCGCACCGCTCGTGACCCGGCAAGTTTGCCCGGCGGCCGCGATGTCCGCCGGGCACCCGCAATTGCCGGTGATCAAGGCAGGAAACGCACAGTCAACACACAGATCCACCTCCTGTCAGGTGAGGAGACCGATGTGTGTTCCCAGTACAGAGGAACACACATCGGTCTCCTCCCCTTGTGAGTCCCCTCCCCCCTACAGTTAGAACACACAGGGAACATATTAACCCCTTCAGCGCCCCCCAGTGTTAACCCCTTCCCTGCCAGTCACATTTATACAGTAATCAGTGCAGTTTTATAGCACCAATCACTGTATAAATGTGAATGGTCCCAAAAACGTGTCAAAAAAAGTGTCCGATGTGTCCGCCGCAATGTCACGGTCACAATAAAAAAAATATATATTGCAGATCGTCGCCATTACTAGTAAAAAAAAAAAATAATAATAACTAAAAATGCCATAAATCTATCACCTGTTTTGTAGACACTATAACTTTTGCGCAAACCAATCAATATACGCTTATTGCGATTTTTTTTTATAGCAAAAATATGTAGAAGAATACGTATTGGTCTAAACTGAGGAAAAAAATCCCTTTCAGTAAGCGTCTGACACCAGGGCTGTGGCCAATACTGGCCGCAATTCTGACCCCACCACCGTGAACATGGACCGGGCGACTGCCTCGGCACTCCTATCGGCGCGGTCCTTAAAACCCAGGGTCCCCTCCACCGGAATCGTGGTTACCTTATTTAACCTGGAGACCAGGGGGGGGGTCCACAATCCGGGGAGATGTCCATTTCTTCAGGAAACTTTCCTCAAAGGGGGACCTTTACCGCCATGCGTTTTGGGACCGAAAAGGCCCGCTGCGGCCGTTCCCATTCTTTGTAAATAAACTTATCAAAGGTAGGTAGGGAAACACCCTAGCCATGCGGGCCTGCTTGTGGGACCCAAAAGGGACCGACACCTCTGTAGATGCCCCGCCCTATCCTCCATCTTTAGGGTAACCCACACCACTGTGATAAGTGCTCCTACAAGCGCCCTTTCTTGGGCTGACACGGAGTCATCCTCACTGTCCGAATGGTCAGAACAGGGGCTGTGTGCCACAGCAAAGCCCGAGTCTGAAACAGAGCTTTCCCCCCAGAAGACGGTGGGGGGAGGAGTGGGGTTTTATTCCCCCCCCCTTGCAACCGCACGCTGCTTCCACCCTAGCAACGAAAGAATCCAGGACCACGACAAAGCGACCATAGGCACCACAGGTGCAGGGGAACTAGTTGCCACCACACAGGGATGTCTGGGGAATAAGCCCCAGCTTCTGACGCCATGTTGAGCCACACTCGCCTGACACCAGTTAGGGACCGAATGCAAGCCACTAAAAGTCCACTCTCCTAGCTGCCACAGACTACACCAGTATTTAATTAGTCCATTTAATTATTCCATAGCAAATGCACAAAACATCCTTCATCTAGACATCAAGGACATCTACTCTATGTTCACGCCTATGTGCTTTTTTAGTATGTTTTGCAGTTTGCTGTTTAACATGGTACACGTTCACATCAACTTATTTTTCAGCCAGTGAATTTTTGCAAAGGGTCAGGAACTTTTTTTTTTCCCCACATGCAGCACATTCCGTATATTTGACTACAATGGCAAAGTGTTGCATTTTTTTTTTTTTTTTTTTACCAAACACTAAAGGACTTGTCAAAAACTCTTTTGGTGAATGGGTAGGGGTATTATGTACCCCAATACTCATGCACAATGTGGGGGGGGGGGATCTGTGTGCTCACTTGTCAAAAGGTGGCTTCCAGATTCTGATAAGCCCCCCCCCCACAACTACAGCCCAGGGTTGTGCAGAAGAGGCCCTTCTCACCATCAAATTGGGGACAAGGGCTCCCTCCCTGCCCCAAAGAAAAAAAAAAACAGCCCCCAATATTGAGGGCATGTGGCCTGATATGGTTCAGGAGGGGGTGCTCGCTTGTTCCACTTCCCTTTCCTGACCTGCATGCTCAGATAAGGGTCTGGTATAGATTTTAGGGCCCCATGCCATTTAATAAAACAATTATATATATATATATATATATATATATATATATATATAAATAAATAAATAAAAACAACCTTTGGTATGGGGTTCCCCTTCAAATCCATACCCGACCCAGAGGGGAAAACTTTTTTTGCCGTTATTTTAATTGCTGCCAATTGTTTTTACATTCAGTTGTCAGCAAGGAACCCTGCTGACTGCTGATGACTCATCGGTTGTTAAAGATGCAGCGGCCGGCATGGCCAAGATGGCGGAGTGAAAGGACGTGTTCTGCAGAGCTCTGCTGCCCCATTGATCCTGCATCGCATCTAACCGTGTCTTTCCCTGCTGTGCACTGACCCAAACGGCGGTGAATGCCTGGATGACAGTCCAGACGTGGTAAGGGGGGTAAAAAAATTCAAGTTTCCCCTTAAAATACCGCCGGAGACGAGCCCTGCTGTCTGGAGGTCTGGTGAGTAGACGCCTCGTGTCAATATGGCGTCACAGAGATGCTATGGAGGGACCTGCCGTGTCTGTGCCCGGCATACCGGAGGTTATGGCTGCCGTCGCTGCCTGCCAGGCTAACGTGGCCTCCTGCCAGGCGGCCTTGACAAACAAAATGGAGGAGGTGCAGATGGATGTAGGTCTGATCCGCCAGGACATGGACAAGGTCCGCTCCAGGCGGAAACTCGGATGGGCTGGGTGGAAGACGCTGTGGGAGAAAACTCCAGCTTCTCGGGTGAAACTGCTGGAGCACCGCGCTGAGGATTCCGAGAACAGATGTCGTAGGAACATCATTCGTATTGTGGGGCTCGCGCAAGGTGCTGAGGGAAAGAATCCCACCGTGTTTGCAGAGGAACTACTCCGTTCCCTCCTCCTGGCGGCTCACTTGTCCCCCTACTTCACAGTGGAGAGGGCTCACAGACTACCGCCGCAGCCTAGTCCGCAAGGCTCCCCGTACCTTCATCCTGCAGCTCCTCAACTTCAGGGATCGGGACGAGCTGCTCAGGGCAGCTAGAGCGGCCGGAGAGCTGACCCGCGATAATAGCCGCTTGATGCTATTCCCTGACTTTTCTATCAAAACTCAGAAGCTCCGGCGCTCCATTGATAGACAAGATTCTCACCGCTCCAGGTGAGCCCCGTAGGCAATCAAGGGCTGTTGAACCACCAAGGTGCTGGCAATGCTGATGATAGCAAAATGAAATAGACGAAAACTGGACAGCCGCGCTCCATTGATGCGGTTAAGGCAGGCCTCCGTTCCAAGGGAATCAAGTATAGCGTGCTTTTTCCTGCTAAGCTGAGAGTGATCGATGGGGAAACAGTCCGTTTCTTTACCTCTCCAAAGGAAGCTGCAAGATGGCTGGAAACGGTCCCCCCTCTGGGATGAGATCCGCGGCGCTCCTGCTTTTGTTTCGCCTGGTGCCTTGTTTTTTGGATTACAATTTTCCCTCTTTTTTCTTTTTGCACTACTTCGTGCACTTAGCAGACCGGAATGACTTCATTGGCTGGGGGGATCGGCTGTCGTCCTATACATATTATTGTGCCTCGCCCTTGATGCCAATTGGCAGCCCACAATGCGGTATGTACCACTGTTGGTTTCCTGCTGACTGCACCCTATTGCTGATCAACTTGTTGGCTGTTGTCCTATGGGGGGGAGCTGCCTGATACTGTATGACTGCTATAAGGGAGGCCTGGTTTCCCATGTTGCCTCAGTTTAGGCTGCTGCTTTCCCCCTTCCTTATACCTGGCAGTTACTTCAGTCTGTCCCCCCTGTCCGGTGCTGGCTGCTAGACTTCTATTCTCTTGTTCATATGTCATCGTTGCCTTGTTGGAACTGTAACTTCCAAGTACTGTGCCCCTGGTGTAGACCAGGTGATATCTACAACCCGGTTAGGACATCATAGCAGCATCTCTTGACCCCTATGTTGCTCCCTCAACTTGTCCGACTTGTCCCTCCTTTCCTGAGTTTGTTGCTGGAGCACAGGTGATGCTGACCCACTGTCTCTTGGGAAATTCACGCACGCCTCCCAGACATTAGTTGCCTTCGGGCCGGTTTATTGGGTTTCATGCAGTCTTGCCTTGGGTGGAATCTGTGGGGTGGGGGAAGGGAAGGTTGGCCATTGCTGACCCGGTTTTACTTGCTCCGTTGGGCAAGAGTTACAGTTTTCAGTTATTAATTTGTTCTCTGTTTGTTCCTATGGCATGATCGCTTTTTTACTGCCCATAAATACAGTGTGGGGGGTTTGGAAGGGTTGATGCCGGCCGACGAAACCCCGGGAGTGGTGGAGTGCTACTGCCCCCAACGTACTGTGCATCTCCCATTGGTACATTCACACCGCAATGGTCCAGATATCTATGATCTCATGGAATGTGAGGGGGCTTAACTCCGCCCATAAGAGATCTCTGGTCCTCAATTATATTAGAAGGCATTCTCCTCATATTTGTGTGTTACAGGAGACTCACTTGTTGGGCTCCCAAATCTTGGGACTGAAAAAAGCTTGGGTGGGCCATCATTACCACGCAACATACTCCACCTACACTAGGGGAGTCAGAATCCTGGTGCACAAGCAGCTGCCTTTCCAGCTCTTGGATGTTAGGACTGACCCCGGGGGTAGGTACATTATCCTCCATGCACTGATTGCAAACAACCCGTGTGTATTGGTGGGGGCTGTACCTCCCTCCGCCGGCTGACCCGGTGGAGGGAGGTACAGCCGGCGGAGTTATGAAGAGGGAGTTATGAAGAGGGCGATTGATTATGGAGTGGAGGATGTCTTGGTTTTGGGCGATTTTAATTTAACCTGTACTGCTGACATGGACAGACTACACACTGTCTCACGGGGGGTGCCTGGTTTGGCGGAGTGGGCCCACACCTTTACTTTGACGGACACCTGGTGCCACTTCAACCCTAAGTCTAAGCAGTTTACCTGTCACTCCACTACATTTAAAACGCTATCCCGCATTGATATGATCTATGCGTTTCAATCTATGCTTGGGAAGGTTACAGGGGTGGATATCCTATCCAGGGGCATATCGAACCACGCCCCCTTAATTCTCAAGCTGTCCCTCGGGTCCCCTGGGGAACGGTTGTGGAGGCTATCCAGGTATTAGATTGAGGAGGCAGGAATCCAGGAGGCGGTCCAGGAGGGGATAGATCACTATTGGCTGGAGAACGCCGGTGCTACTTCTCCTCTGGTCGCCTGGGATGCCTTTAAGGCCTGGACCAAGGGGGGAGTATATGGCGCGTATTTCCGCTGCTCGGAGGGCGGCTGTCCGTTCTCTGGAGGAGTTGGAGGAGGCCAAGATGGTCGGAAGCCGCGTACGTGGCACATCCGGATCAGGTGACCTATGGGGATTGGCAGTTTGCCTTACACCGGTTGTCTCTGTGTAGAGTGGAGGGGACATAGAAGTCCCTTCTATCCACTGCACAAAAAAATATTTGAATATGGCAATAAGAGTGGTCGTCTAATGGCATGGTTGGCTAAAGGGCAGTTTGCTGTCACCCACATAGGCGGAGTCAGAGATTCAGGGGGGGTGTTGCAATCACCTAGTGAGATTAACTATAGGTTTTCCCAATATTATCGGTGTCTGTACTCCTCCAGGGTGGATTACTCCTTTCAGGAACTTTTGGAGTTTCTGGACGGGATCCCTCTTTCCACGCTTGGGGATGGGGTGTGTGCTGCCTTGGAGGCAGATGTCAGCTTGGAGGAGGGTGCAGATTGCTCTTTCCCAGCTCCAGGCGGTGGAAGACTCCTGGGGCGGACGGTTTACAGACAGAATTTTACTCCCGCCATCAGGACCTGCTAGCTCCTCGACTCGTGTCTCTGTTTGCTTAATCATTTCAACTGGAGGCCCTCCCTGCATCCATGTCAGAGGCGGTGGTGGTGTTGGTCCCCAAACCGGGCAGGGATCCTGAGGACTGCTCCTCTTATAGACCAATTTCGCTTCTAAATGTGGACGGCAAGATTTTGGCGAAAGTCCTGGCAAACCGGTTATCTACGGTTCTGGCGAAAGTGGTTCACCTGGATCAGATGGGGTTCATGCCTGGGAAGGGGACTGACATCAACCTCCGTCGCCTCTTTCTAAACATGTCAGTAACCCACGATAATAGTGGTAAGCTGGTCATCGCCTCGTTAGATGCAGAGAAGGCGTTTGATTTGGTCGAGTGGGTCTTTTTATGGGAGGTGCTGCGCAGGCTTGGGTTTGGGCCTAGGTTCCTCCGATGGCTGCGGATGCTCTATCGGATGCCCTCGGCTCGTATCCGTACCAATTGTCGGCATCCTTCTCCTTGCAGAGAGGCACGCGACAGGGGTGTCCCTTATCCCTGGCACTGTTTGCGCTTACACTCGAGACCCTAGCCGCCTCTTTATGCGGATGACACCTTATTGTATTTGCAGGACGCGGGCGAGTCACTGACGGCGGCATTGGAGATATTTGACACCTTCGGTAGGTTCTCGGGGATACATATCAATTGGTCCAAATCAATTGTTTTTCCCCTTGACCCACAAATTCACGATCCGTGCATGGAGGCGCCTTTGCTCTGGGTGGACCAATTTAAATATTTGGGTATCCAGGTGAGGAGAGACCTTTCAAGCTTCAAGGACCTCAGCCTGCTCCCGTTTCTGTCCCAGCTTCGAGTCAGGTGCGCCTCGTGGGCCTCCCTGCCCCTGAACCTCATGGGGCGTATAAACCTTTTGAAAATGCTGTTTCTCCACACATTTTATATGTTTTTTGGAACAGTCCCACCTGGATGCCCAATTCCTTCTTTGCTGAGGTGGATCGATGCGTGGGCTCCTTCATATGGGGTGGCGCGACCCCGAGACTGGCTAAATCGACCCCAACGCTTCCTGTTCGTTGTTGGGGCCTGGAGTTGCCGAACTACTGAACTTACTTTTGGGCGGCGGTACTAGTCACGGTCCAGTGGTGGTATGTTCTCTAAGGGTAATGCGCGGTATGCCTAGAAACGGCGGTTCTTGGTTCGCTCCGTGAGCTGGGTAACCTAGTTTACAGGGGGCATAGGGCATATGCGGCGCTTCCGCAACCGACTCGTACAACCTTGAGGGCCTGGAAGGTAGGCAGACAGGGGCTTCTTAGCCCACGGAGCTGGTCCCCTTTTTGTCCACTTTGGGGGAACCCCAACCTTCCACGTCCTCTTAAGATGGTCCCTTATCCCCAGGTCTGGGCTGGGTACGGAATCAGAAACGCTTGGGGATATCTTTTCAGCGGGAGCCCTGATGCCTTTTACGACCCTCCGGGTCAAATACCAATTGCCTGGATGGATGCATTTCTGGTACCTCCAGCTACGCTATGCTGTTCGGGCTCAATTCACCTCACCGCCTAGATTATCTATGGACCCAATTGAGGAGTTGTTGGCCCAGGAGCGACTGCAAAAGCCCCCATCTGCCTTATATTTAGACCTGCTGAAGAATGACTCTGCAAGGGTCGACAAACTCTGGGATCAGTGGAAAGCCGATATTCTGTATCTTGATAGGAAGGATTGGGATGACTGCTTAGCTGACAGTACTGCCTTACTGATATCCACGAGAGAGGTTAATACAGGTCAAGTTCCTGCATTGAATTTATTATACCCATAGGGTGTACCCACAACGCACACAGGATTGTCCCCGTAGCCAGGGTACCTACTTCCACATATTCTGGAGCTGTCCTAAGATTGCTAGATACTGGGCTAAGGTAGTGGACACTGTTAATGGCTGCCTCCAGCTGACGCTTCCTGTGTCCCCCAAGCTGGTGCTCCTGGCTGAACACGACAATCAGAGGCCTCGCTACAACAAATTACTCCTCACTTACCTCTTTTTTTATGCCAAAAGGGAAATTGTCTTGTGTTGGAACGCCTCCTCCCCCCCCGGCGGTGGAGTCTTGGGAGAGATCAATGCTGTGTTACCACTGTACAAATTAACGTATATTAACCGGAACTGTCCCCAAAAATTTGGAAAAAATCTGGCAGCCGTGGACAGAACATGGGGAACATGGGGGTGGGGGCATACTACCGGCTTTAGCTCCAGGTATGATAGGATTGGAAGGTGTTCTGCAGTGCTGATGCTACAATCGTAAGAGAGTTATGTATAGGTTCCTTATATATGCCTATACTTTATTCTTCCTTTTTTCCCCTTGTCACGATTTGGTCCATTTTAGACGATGTTGTATTATGCTTGAATCATTTTGCATCAATAAAGGAAAAAAATTTCTTGTAAAAAAAAAAAAAAAAAAAGAAGATGCAACACAGTGTGTTAAAGAGAAAAAAGGGACTCAACATGCATGAAAACTGCATGCAAAAAAGCATCAAAAACACAAAGTTTAAAAAATGTAAAACACACTGCAAAACACGTCTGGGAAAAAACACCTCAACCGCAGCTGCATAGATGTGAACCTAGATAGTTCTCAAAGACTAATCCATATTTTGTAGTAATAAGCATCAGTCGACCTGATGTGTGTGTGTGTCAATGTATCTTCATCAAGTAAACATGTGTGCTACCATAGAAAGTGGCGTCTTATACTAACTAGCACATGGAAACAAGAGGTAGAGCACAGAGTGTCGGCAGAGGACCCCAAAAGAGGAGGATCAGGGCTGCTCTGTGCAAAACTATTACGCAGAGCAGGCAAGTATGGCACATTTGTTAAAGAAAAAAAAAAATCTTTTACAAATAACTTTAATAGTTGGGTGGCAGCTCTGTCAGTAGCGATAAGTGATATTCCAGGACTACCCTGTGGAGAGCAAACAATACCTTATGATGACAAGCAACTTAGCAAAAACTCCTGCTTTTTTTTTTCCAAAAAAAACAATGCATGGCACAAGCTGGCCATACATTATACAATTTTCTTGTTCAATTTTAGTACAAGGGCCATCCTGATTGTATAAAAATGTAAAGTGTTTAGGTTGGACCTTCTATTGCACAAGAAAATTGTATAATGTATGGCCAGTCTAACTGGTTATATTTTTGCGAAGCTGATTGATTTAAAATATATAGGAGTTGTCATGCACTTTTTAGGCATTAACAAAAAGAGCAACATTCTGATGCAAATGTTAAAGTGCCAGCAAACAAGGTCCTTATTTTCCAAGTATAATCCATTAATATCCTCTACTTAACGAACCTGTAATACATTTTTCATGAGTTTTCATAGTTTTGCTGTTTTTACTGTTTTTCTCTGCCTCCTTGTAATGTCCCCTGTGAGTTTCCGAATCTCTGCATTTCGCCCTTGCGTCCATTTTCTTGGAATAAGCAGTGCACTCCTCTATGCAAACTACAAATCGCATAGCCCCAAGTCCCAACATACAAGTGGGACTGTAGAGCCTGAACATAGCCACCCTCTAATCACAGAAGAATTAAAAAAAAATGTGGAGACTCTTTTTGTGTTAAGGATATCTTTTTGGCTGTTTGGTCCTTCCGGCTCTCCATACATCATCCATACCGGAGTGTATGTGTCCGGTGGCGGGCGGGGTTCTCGGGGAGCGTGTACGCCGGTGACGTGATTGTAGCCGGTGGGGAGTAGTGAGCCTGATATTTGTTCAAGGTCCTTCATCTGTGTTCTGCAAGGCATTTTTTTTTACATGCCATATCGCCATTTGGTTTCTACCACTATGGAGCATGCTGATTAACATTGCGGTGGGTTCCTAGGGTGAAGCTGTGATTCATTAAAGACTCCTCCAGGGTCCTCTGTAATACGGGACCACGGGGTTTTGGTAAGCCGACCATTTTGTCATATAGTGGTGGACATCACATTGGTTTCCTTTTCACGATTGAAGAGAGGGACATCACTTATTTTAAGGATTTGTGCACGGGTGGATTATCATCATGTGTTAATGCCACAGTTGGACTACTCATATGAACTTTACGAATATTTAAAGACTTCCACTATCAATTTTTTCACATCAAATTCACCCATTTTCATTTATGAGTATTTATTTCATTCATGAGTGTTTCAATATTTATTTACGGTAAGTTGATTTTAACCATTTATCACCTATGGCCCTTATGCCAATTTATATATGTGTTTATGTTCACATTTATTATTTAGGTATATTGCCACAAATTAGGTTTAGCGTGACTTTATACATATTTTTCCTGTTAAGAATATATACTTGAAATCATTTTTATTTTATTTTTTAAACATGAGGTTAAGAATAGATATGAAGCTTAATAGCAAAGCAGAAAATATTACCTGAAGTTTTCTAGAACAAATGTAGTGGAATCATAAGAGGGGACCAGTTCACTGCAGACAAAAAAAACAAAACAAAAAAACACACACATTAGAGTATTAAAACACAGGAAAAGATAGAAAACATTTGCCTTTGCCTACACTCCATCCAAGTTACAGAGATTAAAGCATGTTTTATGTTTCCTCTTGTGCAGTATAAGTTGTATGATGCGTGTGCTTACCATGCTTCAGTATAGGGATGCAAGCAAGAGTGTAAGTGTTAAAAATGATAAAACCTATAAAATAATGTACCACCACCAGGGTAGTGCTTGGAGCCCAAGCAACCAAATACAGGCCTGAATAGCTTCATCGGGGGCACTGGGAGTGCACAACCTTTTCAAATGTCTACTTTCAGGAGGTTATTTGCATAAGAATTATGGAAGTTTTTTTTTCTATTGAAAAGCCTGTGGCGTGCATAACACAACCCAAAAAACTTCACCCGGTGCAGGAAAAAATGTGCACACACAAAGAGTGAAACACAAAAAACTGTGACGGGTGCTGCGTCAATTGGCCCTCCGAAAAGGGCCCAACTCTGATCCCCCGGGGCATTAGGCTCCTGGCAGGGACTCAAGTAAACTGTGATCCGTGCAGCGGAATCCACACGGACCCAAACTCCTCGGAGGGACTGCCGAAGCAGAACTCTCCTCGGTGAGGCTCCCCATGAAGGGAGACCCCAAACTCCTTGGAGGGACTGCCGAAACAGAACCCTCCTCGGGGAGGCTCACCCCGAAGAGGGACCCCATGAGAGCAGGCGAACTAAGCCAAAAGGCCATGTCCGCCCACTCCCAAGACTTTCAGAGCTGGCCCGAGGACCAGCACCCTACTCATCATACATAAAGTGCAGTGCACCAACAGAAAAAAGACGTAACGTGACAAACGGGGTAGAATAAAAAAAGAAAGTGGGGGAGAAGGAAGGTGGGAGAGGTGAGTGGAAAGTGACCAACGTGCAACACGTTGGCCGGCCCACCGGCCAGGAAACAAAAATTCCCAAGGTCCTAGCCAAAAGGCTCGGCCCTAGAGGCAGGTGTCAAAAAGGTGTATGTGGAGATCAGTGACCTAAGGTGCCACACGATGAGTGCCCCTCAAACACTCGTGCAATGTATAGCACCCCTGGACTGCCACTCCAGGGGGCACTATCCCCACAGGCTTTTCAACGGTCCCTGACCCCCAGTCCAGACCAGCAGCACCCTTCCCAGCCAGGAAGGTAGGAGAAGAGGTGGTCGGGGAGAGCCCACCTAAGCAGGCTACTACCCACAACCCCCATCCCTCCCACCCAATTACATTCAGGAAATACTACCCGCTCCTCCCGACGAAAGGAGGAGCAAGGGTTCTCTCCCGAACAACTGACTGGGGCAGGCACCACCAAATCCAGGCCAGGGGCCCAGCCCACCAGCTTCTACGTCATGCCTCTCCGTCCAAATCAGAAGGCTTCCACCTCTACGCCAGCAGGCTTAGCATCTGCCGACGGCCATACCTTTCCCCCTCGCCGAGTACTAGGGACGGTCAGCATAGCACCACCTACTGGCAACTGATAAGAACATATACTACACTTGATCTTAGCCAATAGGTCGAGAAGCGATCCAATATAAAAATCACTCTTCTAGACAACTTCTGGGGGACATTGTGCATAATGCTCTATTATTAAGACCCAATATAACAATCACTCAGCTTGTGTTTCTTTCCTCCTTGCCTTTAAAATAAAAGCAGAGAACGTTCATCAACAACTAACAGCAGCTACAATTAGAAGCAGCACTGTAAGCCCACTTCGCGCTCAGAAAGAAACACTAACACTCTTCATCGTGATTGGTGAGTTTGTACACTTTAGAGCACATTTTTTTATTTTTTTTTGAAAAGTCTATGGCGTGTGAACACCCGGTAAACTCCACCCGGTGCAGAAAAAATGTGCACACACATAAAGAGTGTTCACAAAAACGGGCAGACGGGTGCAACGTCAAGTGGTCCTCCTGTGAAGAGGGACCCAAACCCTGATCCCCCGGGGCGTTAGGCTCCAGACGGGGACTGAGGTACTGTGGTCCGAGCAACCGAAGCCGACACGGACCCAACTTCCTCGGAGGGACTGCTGAAACAGAACCCTCCCAGTACTAGGTGGGGCTCCCCCGAAGGGAGACCGCATGAGAGTAAGTGAACTAAGCCAAAAGGCCATGTCCACCTACTCCCAAGACGTTCAGGGCTGGCCCGAGGACCGGCACCCTAATAATCTCACAGTGAACAAAACTGTACAAACAAAAAATAAGACAAAAAAGTGACAAACACAGGCTTAAATAAAATAAAGTGGGGGAAGGGATAGTGGAGAGGAGAGTGAAAGAAGTGGCCATTGTGGTTAAACAATGACCAGGCCCTCCGGCCAGGAATAAAAAATTCCTCCGGTCCTAGCCAAAAGGCCCGGCCCAGGAGGCAGGTGCTAAAAAAAAAAAAAAAGCGTGTATCTGGTGCAGTGACCGTGGTATCTTAAATCAATGTGTCCCTCACACACAGTGATCTTCAGATACCCCTGGACTGCCACTCCAGGGGCACATGCACCATAGGCTTTTCGTTCCATATCCGACCCCCCGACCAGCCAGTGCAGCCCTCCACCCCTGCCAGCTAGAGAGCCCTTCAAGGTTTTCTTGGGGAGAACTGCCACACCAGTTAGCAGCCTCCGCCAATACTAGCCCCTCCAGACCCTCCGTCAAACCGGCGGATTTGCATGGTCCTACCCCGTTCCACCACACAGGGTATTACCAGCTCCTCCTACCGGATCGCTGACAGAGATAGCACTTACACCAGCCAGCCAGAAGGCCAGACTAGAACTCGACAAAAAGACCAAGACCAAGCGCAGCACCCATCCTCACCAGAAGCACCCTTCCAGATGGCTCAGACTCAACCATGGGCCGGCCCCCAGTAACTGTCGGGCAGCACAGCGTAGTCCCTGCTGAAACCATCCTTCCAGGTGCAATGACGTCATTGGATTGCATGCACCCTCCCCATGTAGGAGGTGCTTCAGCACTCTGCAGACAACTGATAAGAACAGATACTACACTTGATCTTAGCCAAAAGGCCAAGAAGCGGCAGGGAAGACACCACGATCAGCACGGCCAGAGTGCAATAGCCGAGCCTCGCCCTGGGAGAACCACCTTCATGATCATGGTGTCTCCCCTGCCAGGTAAGTAGAGGGCATGTTGTTACAGCTTAAGACATATTTGACATCTTACTGCATGGTTGTCTCAGATAAAATAAGGCCTTATTGTTTCAGCAGAGACAGCACTAACACAGACACCGGCCAGAAGGCCGGAATAAGACCCGGCAAAAAAGCCAGACCCAGTGCAGCCACCCATCCTCACCAGGAGCACCCTTACGGACGGCTCAGACTCGACCACGGGCCGGTCCCCAGTGTCTGTCGGGCAGCTCGGCGTAGTCACTACCGAAACCGTCCTTCCAGGTGCAATGACATCGTTGGATTTGCCTCCCCATGTAGGAGGTGCTTCAGCGCATCCTCTGGCAACTGATAAGAACAGATTCTACACTTGATCTTAGCCAAAGGGTCGAGAAGCAATATCAAGTTATATACTGTCAAATTGCATTTTAACGGGTGTGATTGGGGGGTAGGGAGGGGTTCACAGGCCCGAAGATTTATTAAACTGACAAAGAAACCACAGGGGAAGAGGGGAAATCTTCAGACCTCCTTAAAGTCCATCAATTTGTAGTCTGAGCAAACTGTAAACCAGTCTGTGACAGTCCTCAATGGACATCCTCTCCCACTAGTGGATGAGGTGCTTTCTGGCGCACAATGAAGAGTCCTTGAAGCAACACAGCACCCGCCAGACGATGTCAATGTCCTGTGAATGAGTTCCACAAAATAGTTAATTCAACACACCGAAGTGTGCAATAGTAGTCTGTGGCACAAAGTCCAAGTTCAGATTCCAAGGCCCTGTGCAAAGGGGCACTCCCGGAAAACATGCAAAGCAGTTCCTCCTGGATGATACAAAAGGAGCAGTGCCTGTATCTGTGCCCGTTGGTGAGTCTCTGAAGAAACATGCCTCCAGACCACTTTGCAAGTGGCTGAAGGAAGGCCTGGAACAGTCTCAACAATGTCCGCTGCTCTAATCAACTTGTGGATAGTTTTTGGCTTCCACAAGTCAGGTTTAACTCCATGCAGCCCCAGCTCCCTGATACACTTAAAAGTATCCAAGTAATACCAAGGAGTGTCCCAGTTGGGATTGTTCTACCCCCTACATTTGTCCCATAACCACTTCACCGTTAAGGAAGTGGTTAATTATGTCCCCTTTACATCTGAGTGGAGCCCTGTTGTCATCATTGACATGGTGGGTATAAAAAGAACTAAAAGCATGCACTGTCATGGTAATGAAGACATTAGCATAAGTTAATTTAGAAACAACCATTTCTGCTTTTAATAATTTAGGCAGAAACCATAAAATCTCACTGTGCCACAAGGCGAAGAGAACCAAAAGCATGTAATATATATACACCACATGCTCCTAGACAACTTCTGGGGGACATATTCACTGTACAAAATGTTCTATTATTTAGACCCAATATAACAATCACTCAGCTTGTGTTTCTTTCCTCCTTGCCTTTAAAAATAAAAGCAGAGAACGGTCATCAACAACTAACAGCAGCTACAATTAGAAGCAGCACTGTAAGCCCACTTCGCGCTCAGAAAGAAACACTAACACTCTTCATCGTGATTGGTGAGTTTGTACACTTTAGAGCACATTTCGACAGTCAAAAACTATAGAAATGATCCCTGAAAGTATAGTCTTAACCAGATACTGTGTTGTTTAAAGGGCACATGTTACGAGCACCCATTACAAGTTGTAGTGACCTTTAACATACACAAAAATTAAAAGTTAAAATAAATACAGATCACTCAACAAAGATACCAATACCATTCCCAAATGCAAAACTATTTTCTGAAATGTGTTGTGTGTTCCAAATTGCATAACATGTGTCTTTCTATGTCATTTATCTAGCTTACACGTCCTTCAGTCACAACATTTGCATACCTGGCAACCCTTAACCAATCAAAGTTTATCCCGCCTCCTGTAGCTCTTACTAATGTAGTCAGGAGAAACCTAACTCCTGTACTCCTAGTGTTGTGAGATAAAACATGGGTGTATATTGCAGAGAAGAAATGAATATGGTTTTGTTTTTTATTCTACCTGACATATGCTTTTGCACCGTGGGTGATTACTACATATAGCTATAGTATTAATTTTTCTTTTATTTAACCCTTTCGTTGCCAGGCCCTGTGCTCCATTTTGTACAGTCAGGTGGTCAGACCATTTTTGCAATTTTTCCTGTTTTTTATTTTTCACGTATAGCTTTCAGAATTTGTGAAAGACCCCCCAAAACATATTTTCTGAAACCATATGACCTTTAGAATAAAAAGAAGGTGCTACTGATTTTTAAGACCCCACGGTATTTGTGCAAATGTTTATCGAATGAATATATTGGTAAAAAATACACTAAAACTATATTAGCAGATAAAAACACAGCAAATCCTACAAAATTCCTACTAAATATAAAAGCTTAACCTGTATGGAGTTAATAAATAACAAAAAGGTTTACATTTTTACATTGCGCCCTTTTGCAAAATGGTGAAAAATCGAACGTACGCAAAAATGTAAATATTCAGATTTCTCAAAAAATCTGAAGGTTTTAATTTTTCCCTTACAGCTTTAAGAATTAATAAAAGACCCCCAAAACCATACATTTTCTGAAAGCACATGATAGGCAGAATAAAAAGAAGGTGCTACTTATTTTTTAAACTCTGTGGTATTTGCACAAATGTTTATCGGACCAATATATTTGCAAAAAATACACTAAAACTATTATATATAATAGATAAATATATAATATATTTATATAGATAAAAAAAAACACAGCAAATTTTACAAAATTCCTACTAAATATAAAAGCTTAAGCTGTATTGAGTGAATAAATAACAAATATTTGTAACTTTTAAATTGCGCCTTTTTGCAAAATGGTGAAAATTGAACAGACGAAAAAGTGTAAATATCCAAATTTCTCAAAAAATCTGAAGGTTTTCATCTTTCCCTTACAGCTTTCAGAATTTGTGAAAGATCCCCAAAACCATATATTTTCTGAAAGCATATGACCTCTAGAAGGAAAAGAAGGTGCTACTGATTTTTTTTAGACCCTGCGGTATTTGCACAAATGTTTATCGAACCAATATATTGGCAAAAAATACACTAAAACCATTATTAGCAGATAAAAACACAGCTAATGGTTCAAAATTCCAGCTAAATCCCTACTAAATATAAAAGCTTAACCTAATAATTTAGGCAGAAACCATAAAATCTCACTCTGCTACCAGGAGAAGAGAACCAAAATATATATATGTGTGTGTGTGCTCCTAGACAACTTCTGGGGTACATTGTACATAATGCTCTATTATTTAGACCCAATAAAACAATCACTCAGCTTGTGTTTCTTTCCTCCTTGCCTTTAAAATAAAAGCAGAGAACGGTCATCAACAACTAACAGCAGCTACAATTAGAAGCAGCACTGTAAGCCCACTTCGCGCTCAGAAAGACACACTAACACTCTTCATCGTGATTGGTGAGTTTGTACACTTTAGAGCACATTTCGACAGTCAAAAACTATAGAAATGATCCCTGAAAGTATAGTCTTAACCAGATACTGTGTTGTTTAAAGGCCACATGTTACGAGCACCCATTACAAGTTGTAGTGACCTTTAACATACACAAAAAAATATATATAAAAATCACTCAAAAAAGTTACCAATACCATTCCCAAATACTAAACTGTTTTCTGAAATGTGTTATGCGTGTTCCTAATTACATAACATGTGTCTTTCTATGGATTTACTTACACTCCGATTTCATTTATCTAGCTTGCAAGTCTTTCAGTCACAACATTTGCATATCTGGCAACCCTTACCCAATTGAACTTTATCCCGCCTCCTGTAGCTCTTACTAACTTTTTTTGTTACAAGTCAGGAAAACCTTAACTGTTTAACAACCAGATACACTGTACTTTCCTAACAAAACTGTTTACCTTTGTTGCTGATAAATGCTAACAATTATGGAAGTGTTGCAGCAGTAGGGAGAGGGGCGTTGGGTATATTAACAATTGTTTCCCAACTTTAGGCCCGATTCACACCCATGCAGGTGGCAGTTTACATAGTGCAAGTGCATTTTGCATCACTTTTGATCCCTTAGGCTCCATTCACACTAATGCATTTTTTGATGCATTTTGCAGAAATGCAGGGACATTTTTTAACATGGTTTCCTATGGAACATGTTCATATCAATGCTTTTTTGTGCCTCTGCGTTTTTGAAAAGTGTCAGGGACTTTTTTTCCCTCCGCAAAAAGCAGCGTTTTGCATGTAATAGAATTCAACGGACCCGCATCAAAAACGCAGGATCCCGTACTGCGTTTTTTTTTTTTTTTTTACCTGTTTATAGCTAGTTGTTAAAGGAAATGTTAAAAAAATTAAAATTGCCTGCTAAAAAAAAAAAAAAAAAAAAAAAAAAAAAAACGCAAGTCGCCGTAAAAACGCATGTCGGGGAAAAAAAAGCAGCAAGCACCGCAAAAACGCTCAAAAGCAACATGCATAGGTGTGAATCGAGCCTTAAAGTCTATGGAACCAAAAACCAGAAAAAAGTCCCTGGCCAGTTCCATAAAATGCACAGATGTGAACTACATCCCTAGGAAACCATGTTAAATGGACTATAGTGTGATTCTGCAAAGCTGAAAAAAGCAGATGTGTGAACCAGGCCTTAAAAGCATTTTTTTTTTGGGGGGGGGGTTTAACAAAGGAAGGATCCTGCTTCTTTAAAGTATGTTATGACACAGTGCTTGTCCTGTGTCATTTGGCCCCCTGAAACACCCAAAAAAACCTGACTGATCCTGCCAGTTTCTCTCCACCCCTCTGTAAACTGACTACAGTGTATCATGGCTGTTGAGACCAGACGCCGTGGTCAGTTTACTTGGCTCTGTCAGCAGCAGCCTGATATCTGCTCTCCTCTCTGCTCCTGTGTCGTCCTCCTCCTCCTCCCCTCTGTGTGCGAGCCGCCCCTGCCCCTTCTGCTCTTCTCATAACACTAACCTGTATACACCATCAGCACTGCCTCCTAATGCAGTGTCCCCCTCTGTGAATGATTTATAAATATAAATGTTGTAAATGCCTCATTTAAAAGCCGAGATTGTGATCACATGACCAGCCAGCTCTCTCCTCCCCTCCAGACCGACATCAGCAGGGAAATCTCAACCCTGCCCGATGCATCTCTCAGAGGAGAACGAGGAGAAAGCTGGCCAGTCATGTGATCGCAATCTCGGCAGTGTGAAATGGGGTATTTGTAGCATTTATTTTTTATAAATAACACACAGAGGGGGATACAACAATAAAAAGGCAGTGCTGGTGGTGTATACAGGTTAGAGTGGCTTAACAACCACTTTACGTTTGCATCTCCGATTCTGGTTCAGATTTACCTAAAGTACTTGAGTCAAACAAAGATTTCCAAACATGTATACACATTTACCCAATTTTCCTCACAAATGAAATGCTAAAACTAATTTACACCCAGAGTTGGCAACCTTTGGAAACCGCGTGTCATTTCCCACCACTCCAAAATACAAGCAAACTGCAGTTGAAAATGGCTTTAAATTGAAAAGATTAGCCCATCTTCTCTACTCTAATAATTGGGGACACACATGTGGACAAGCTTGAGGACTTTGCATGAGAAGCTGTGCAGCTTCCAGTGAGCGTGGACAGGCAATTCTGGGATTGGTGGGGGAGCGCAGGGGGTCAGGGGATTTTTGGGAAGTAAATGAAAGAAATGTACTGAATTTACACCTGTGTTTTATGCAACGTTTGTCTTATTATATTTGTTAGGTAATTATAGGTATTTATTCCAAGTTTGAGCAAGAACCCTCTTTTCACATTACTAGAAAAATATTATGCTAAATGTGAGATGAGAAAAGACTTTCCTTTGGGGTTAAAGTTTTTTTTAATAAAAGTGATTTAAAAAAAATAATGACTCCCTACCATGCAAAATACAACTATATTGTAACCATGGTTAATTGGAAGCTCCAATTCTTTTGAGACCAACAAACTCAAACAGAGGGTGCAAAACTTTGTCCCAACCTAGAAAACTGGCATCCGTAATGACAATTTTCCAATATAGGAGAACAAAAACTTGCCGCAGAGAGAAGCCACTGTGACAGACACATCTTGGTTGGAGGACATAACAGGACCATCTTGTCCAGAGAAAACTAGATTTGTTCCACGCCATAAGAATTTTTCAAGGTCAAGTTCTGGAGTAAAAACTACACAAATAGGACGATTCCAAAAGTGGATACCATCAATCACAGCACTGGCGTTGGGATTTTAGTTCCAGAACCGGATTCTGCAGTCCCATCAACTTTTCCTGAGGCTGGAAGGCATTGATCTGAAAGGGATCCTGAAGAAGACGCAAATACTCCAAGCAATATGACAAATTTTATGTTCCGAGTTCAGCATTGTGATTGACACACTGGAGTCCAAGGCCAAGGAGGTCTGCACTCGCAGAAGCAGATTATCTTGGTATCCGAGGACTGAAATGCCTCCGAAATAAAGAAAATGCAAAACTGGCGAGAGAACATTTGTGAAAACTCCTGGGGCTGAGGCAAGGTCAAAAAGGAAAGACAACAAACTGATAGCATTTGTCACTCACAACAAAGCTGAGGATCTATAAAGATGGGAAGGTGAAAATATACTTCCTGTATGTTGATGGACACCAAGAAATCTTAGTGATGAAGGGAGAGAATGAATGACTAAATACTGTAGACGCAATGCAAACATTTTGAGAACTCAATCTAAGATGGAATTAATGCCACCTTTGGGCTTCAGATGCGTAAACCGATTGCGTAAAAAATTCTTATCTTTCAGCTGGGGAGGGGATGGGGAGAACACCAATGAGGACCTCCGCCTGCCAATTGCCCAGGCAGGAAAAAATTTAAAGTGCCGTCCAGGACAGGATTCAAACCCCCTGCCTTGACGCAGCATGACATGCGATAGCTCCCTGACTATGAATGCCAAAGCACTGGCAATTTCTAACTTTCTAAACAAATTTCTTCAAAACAGAAATGTTCAGCACTGCAGAGACAGCCAAATTACCTGCAGTTATAAGATAGTGATTCGAAAAGAAAAAAAAAGGAAAAAACGGACGACAATAGCTCCGATTATGCGGCAGAGCAGCTCTAGGCTCAGGAGAAATCCCAACTATAGTGATTCACCCAGCTGCTTGAATGACAGCTGGCTCAGCCTCACAGCACACAGTTAAAAGACGGAGCCAGCTGCGCCCACCTTCTCTCCAGCCCAATGCTTCAGTGAGAGCTGCAGGAGCAGAGAAAAGCCTGACCAAGGACTAAGTAATCAACGGGACATGTGATCGTTCAGTTTTCAGGCTTAGAGTCACCCTGGGATAGCTGCAGCATCAGTATGTAGGTACATTTTTTTCTATTAGCCCATTACTTCACCTTTAAATCCTTTGTATCAACACGGTGCCCTAGGCGTCTCCAGCAGACCGGCAGGTTGGCACTTATGAAGATCTTTCAGGGACCTGATTGACTTGTCTCATGACTACAAAACAGTGAAGTAAAGGCCTGTAAAGAAACTGGTCAATAAAAAGGGTCTAGAAAGAGGCTATCATCAGGCTAAAAATTCATGCCAAAATGAAGTCAGATGACCCCCCTAGGCTTGAAGTTCAAGCCTCAGACCAGAAGTCTGAAGCTTACCCAAGCCTAGATACTGAAAATGAGGAGTCTTTTCCTGCAACAACGTCTGAAGGTTCAGGATCAACCTTGCAACTTCTGAACAGTCAAGACCCCCCTCTGACAGAAACCTGTGCTAATTCTTCCTACAATTTTAGGGCATCAAAGAACACCACAAAGGGGATGGAACAGGGCCAAAGCTAGGTACCAACACTTTGGTGGAAACCAAGATGCAGACAAAAAATCAAAGCTAGGGCCATGAACTGTCAGGAAGGCAGCAACTGACCTTGCGGATTCCTTGGAAATTTTTGGAATTTGAAGGAAATTGAGGGATTTGAGATCCAGAACAGGACAAATACCTCCACTGGGCTTTGGCAACGTAAAAATAAGCTTGAATAAAACCCTTTGAACCTGCATTGTGAAGGTACTTGCACAACTACTCCCTGGGACTAGTGATTGTTCAGAGCATTCTACAAATTTTACTGCCCATGGGCAGATTTTGGTGGATTTGACATGGGAAAGCATTGAGGGTGGCACAGCACGACCTGCGCATGCATCACATAGGATTTGGTTCTTGAAAGGGGAATTACTTTAGAGTTAACAAATCTTTGTACCCAAAGGGGTAAGGCGACAAGAAAAAAACTGGGTGTGGCAAAGCCGCAGCTTTTGGGCACAGCAGATTTGAGCACGTCTACTATTGCAAGCTTATTACGTGAAGTTCCAGCTTCAATTGTAAAATATTGTAGGGGAGAAAAATCTTTCACAGCCTAATCCAATGCCTCCAGGTCCTCTTTATTCCCTTGTATGTTCGCAATAATTATGACATGGTAGAGGAAAAATATGCTTTTGTCAGGTAGGCAGTCCACGCACTGGCAACCTTTGCTTACATTAGAGGTCGACCGATATATCGGCCGATATTTGTCCATGTTTAAGTAATCGGCATTGGCCGATTATTGTGGAAGCTAGGCCGATTCTGGGCCGCCAGCAGTACTGACCAGGGTCCCGCACCCGCAGCATGTGAAATGTACCTTTACCTGGACGGCAGCCGGCCACTGTAGAAGAGAAGGAGAAAAAGTTTCACTGGCACCGCACTGCCCCTCCCCCGGCGAGCTGTAGCAGAAGAACAATAACATCATTAGCATGAGACAAGCCCGAGCCTCTGCTGCCTGACTAGTAACTCCACCCAGCAGGAGATCGTGGCCAGCACTAGCTAAGCTTCTCTTCCTTCCCTGCTGAAGGGAGCATGCTGGCTGCTTGTATTTTTTTTGTGATAGACGCCGATGAGCTGACCAGCCAATCTGCATGCACCTAGCCCTATCAGGTGCATGCAGATAAATACCAGGAAGCAGCATGGATGGAGGGCAAGTCACAAAAATTGAGTGTGTGTTACTGTGCCCCCCCCCCCCCCCTGCAGACTTTATTTAAACTCCTTTTTAAAAGGGAAACCTGAATTATCTCTGGGAGTTCCTGCGTCGGTTCGGCTTTGGTCCGAGGTTTATATTGTGGGTGCAGGCCCTGTACAGGTCGCCCACTGCTAGGGTCCGCACAGGGTCAATTCTTTCCCCACCATTTCGCCTCCACAGGGGTACTAGGCAGGGCTGCCCTTTGTCCCATCAACTCCTTACCTTTGATGAGTTGAAGCAGAGGGGACTGCCAAACCAGGTTTTTTTTTTTTTTTAGGTACCTCCAGCTGCACCACGCCTTCAGGTCTCAGTTCACTGGACTATTGGTGCTGGAGACTACAGGGGTCGAACGCCTGCTGGGTGCGGAGGACGAGACTAAGCCCTCGTCTGCCCTGTACTCTCTTTTGGTGGGTTTGGACACCTCCAAGGTCTCTCAGCTGTTTTCGGTTTGGCAGGCGGATATCCCGACGCTGGCTGATGAGGACTGGGAGGAGGGGATTCAGCAGTATCTCTCCCTGGTGGTTTCTGCCAGGGATAGGTTTATTCAGGTCAAATTTTTACATAGAGCTTATTTCTGGCCCCAGCGCCTGGCTAAAATATATCCGCAACGAAGTCCTGTCGGCCCCCGATGTGGTGAGGAGGAGGGATATTTGTTTCATGTTGTCTGGTCCTGTCCTGTGATACAATCTTTCTGGCAGGGGATAGTGACTGTCATTAGATCGGTTAGTACGTTAAGCTTGCCCTGTGACCCTTTGCCATTGCTTTTGGAGATAGTTGATACACTGAATGGTACTCACTCCAAGAAACACTTTGTTTTTTATGCAGCCTTTTATGCTAGGAAGGCAATCTTGATACGGTGGAAGGAGGCCTCTCCCCCCTGGGTACAGCAGTGGAGAGCTTTAATTAATGCGGCCCTTCCTCTGTATAAACTCACGTATCTGGGTCGTAATTGCCCAGGGAAGTTTGATAAGGTCTGGGCGGCATGGGTGCGTGAGGAGCAACTGGAGTTGGCTTATGTGGGTGGAGTGTCGGGAGTGCCTAGTTGTCCTTTAGTAATGTGATTGACTGATATGGGAGCCATGTGGGGACTCTCTAGGGTGCAGCTCTGGCCATGACTCTCCCTGTGTTGGGCGCTGTGAGGCCCTGTCTCTCTCTCTCCCCCCCCCTCCCTTCCCCCTCTGTCTTGGGCTCTCTGGTGCAGCGGTGAGGGTCTTCCCTTTTGCCCTGGCATGGGAACTCATTTCCATCTCTTCTACCACCTACCTGTTACTTGTATAGTTCCCAATCCGCATACTCCCTGTAGCGGGGGATTATGGTACTCTCAAGTATTACTGCCCAATTGACTTCGGATTTGAATTATATGCTTTTGTACCACTTGTTTATTGTTTTCTTGTGATTATATCTCTGCATGGATAATCACCTCACTGTGTTAAATGTATGAGATCTTATGTACTCACTGCTACTGTTATTAATGCTTTATGTATTACCATTGCCTGGTGACTTTTCTTTGTTTTACATAAAAAAAATAAAAATAAAAAAAAAGTTTTTAACAGAAAAGGGAAACCTGGCTGAGGCCGGCATTGATAAAATGGATTAGGACGACTCTGGGTGGATATGAGAGTTACATTGTGGAGATCCTCTTCACAATGTAACTCTCATCCCCACACAGAGTCATCCTCATCCATCTTCACAATGCAACGCAATCATCTTCATCCCCACCCAGCACCATCCATCCCTCTCCAACGCATCCCCTGCACCATCCATCCCTTTCCACAACACATCTCCACCCACGCCCAGCACCATGCATCCCTCTCCACAACGCATTCCCACCCACCCCTCTCCACAACGCATCCCCACCGACGCCCAGCACCACCCACCCCTCTCCACAACGCAACTCCACCCACCCCTCTCCACAACACATGGCTGTAGAGGAGGCGGGTACAGAGAGAGGTGGCTGTAGAGGAGGCGGGTACAGAGAGAGGTGGCTGTAGAGGAGGCGGGTACAGAGAGAGGTGGCTGTAGAGGAGGCGGGTACAGAGAGGTGGCTGTAGAGGAGGCGGGTACAGAGGGTGTACCCCCCTCCTCCACAGCCACCTCTCTGTATCCCCCCCTCCTTAAAATGACCAAGATTGTATTTTTTTCTTTAATAATTATGAGGTGGCACTGATGGGCTGCACTGGTGGGCACTAATGAGGTGGCACTAATGGGCTGAACTGGTAGGCACTGATGAGGTTGCACTGACAGGCCGAACTGGTGGACACTAATGAGGTGGCACTGATGGACACCGATAGGCTGCACTGGTGAGCTGCATTGGTGGGCACTGATGGACAATGATAGGCTGCACTCCACCTCCCCACCCTAAAAAATAACCTCCTCCCCACCCTAGATTTTCTGAGATAATGAAAAAAAATAAAAAAATAAAATCGGCCTAAAATATCGGCCATCGGCCGCCCCAATTTCGAAATATCGGCATCGGCCAGAGAAAAACCCATATCGGTCGACCTCTAGCTTACATTTTAAGTGCGCTGTTGCTAGGATACAGCTAGCACATGAGGAATCGTTCCAGCTGTGCTTACCTAGTGCTCAACAGCCTGCACATGAGGGCTGACAGGCCACGTATTAGACACAACAGCTCTAGTACTAAATATAGCTTCTCTCCCTCAAAAATACTGCAACCAACATAAAACAAGGCATGATCAATTTCTAGACAATTATAGTACATACTTAGAACTATTACTTTATAATTAAACCATTAAAATAGAAGTAACCTGGTAAAATCTGGTGGAACCGGTGTAGTAACAAAAGAAGCCATGGGTTTCCTATGAACTTGCTGGAACATCATAAGAATCTCCGGACTTTTGGAGATAAGCTCACTCTTACTACAAGAACGAAGCTGAAAAACAAAAATAATAACAACAACCATAAACAAATTATGTGGAAATATTTAAAATATAAAAGTTGTTTTAAGATTTATTTATTTTTTTCTTTAAAAACACTTACCCACTGGGCCATGGCCGAATGACTAATACAGTGCGGTCAGATAATTCTGGGAGGGAGTACAGAGATGTCCTCCCAGAATGGCGCGCACCCGGGAATGTCCGTGACAGTCGCGTCTTCCAGACCCGGCGCGTCACGGATAGGGATAAAGGGCAAATGACGGCAGCTCTTTACCACATAATCAATCGCATCCAATGACGGAGTGATCAGTTGTCAACAAACCAATGCCTTTTCAGTTAATCTGCTCCCCTCTCCTCGCACCGATCAGTACAGCATGTGGAGAGAGGAGGATCGGCAACAAGTCAATAACAAACTAGTTCTGCTAAAAGTTATTTCTCCTTACGGGAGAAGAGGTCCATGGGACGAAGTAAGATTATAGAGGGCATGTCCTCAAAAGCTTTACCAGTGTCCAATCAACTCAAAGTATCAGCCTATAACCCATGGTCTACGCATATCATGCCTTTGTTCTGTACTAGAAGATTAAAATAAAGTATTTTTTATAAAAGTATTAAATTAAAATACAAAAATGGGTCCCAAAAGCCTCACTATTGGGTATGTGGCCTTTTTCAGTTCTCACAACAAAACATTGCATTTTAACTATTGTAGTGTATGTTGGCACATACCACTGCAATTCCTCTTTCACATGGGTGGCCGGGGGGGGGGTAAAAAGGTGGTGTGATGCATCATGGCAAATTTAACAGAGAAAGCTTTGGTGCATGGTACTCAATTTGGACATATGTTACTCTTATTTGCATGAGATAGATACACATCTATCAGGAGTACCTTGTCCAACTGTATTTTACACTACAGGTTGTGTGTTGCTGTCCAATGTATATGGCTTCTGTTTCATAATAAAGATTAACATTTTTTTTGTTGTGGGTTAATACCATTTTTTAATTGCATATTGAAAATGGTACAAAACAGAAGCTCACAAAAGTAAACCTTAGCTTCATAAAATATAATACATTTAAATAAATGCTCAATGGTTATGTACCTGATGTTCTACTTCTTGTAAAAGTGATTCAAGAAGCTCTGTTTCCTGAGTGAGAGAAGTCTTCTGACCTAAAAAGTAAAGCGGCAAAGTTGAATTCTGCAATACACAAACATCATGCTGATTGTATTTTATTTATGCTTTTAAACTTCTGAAAGCCAGAATCTGCCCTTTATAAATCACTAAAAAGTAAATGCTACTACAAATGTATATGCACAGACAATCTAAAAAAAAAAAAAAAAAAAAAAAAAAAAAAACTGTTAAAGTGGTTGTAAACTCTAAAAATGTCTACTGAAGAGATAAGCCTTAGGTTACACAGATGAAGTCTCCCACATAAGTTGTATTTCTCTACCCGTTGCCCCAGGGGCGAAACATGTCAGAGGGCGAGGCTCGTGGAGTGGTGTAAGGCTGAGGCCATCTCACACCTGTTAACAGACTGGACTGGGAGAGCTGTAATTTAAGTATACTACTGGATGGTAACATTTCATGCCACACCCCATTCCTGAGTACCAGCAGGATCATATACATCTTCCTTTTTAGCTTAGGGCAGCACCATAAGTATAAGCTTTTCACCAAGTACCCATAAGTGTAATAAGCTTGTTCTTAAGCTGGGTATCCAATCTGGCAATCATCATCTCCACAGCATTCCGGATCTCCCTAACACGTTCATCCTTAGCGCCTCGTACAGCCTCAACGTTTCGCTCCTAAAACACAAATCATTTTAAGAATATGATTTTTAGTTATTTAAGATAACACACGACAAATTTACAAAGGCTTGTGCATACTGTTTATTTAACAAATCTTACAAAGCTGAAACTAATCTTGTACATATGAACGTTTGCCCACGAACAAAGAAATGATCCGTCTAATTTTAACGGTAGGTTTATTTTAACAGTGAGAGACAGAAAAAAAAAAAAAAAAAACACATTTCAAAAAAGTTATACATTGATTTGCATTGTAATGAGTGAAATGAGTATTTGACCCCTTTGCAAAACATGACTTAGTACTTGGTGACAAAACTCTTGCTGGCAATCACAGGGGTCAGACGTTTCTTGTAGTTGGCCACCAGGTTTGCACACATCTCAGGAGGGATTTTGATCCACTCCTCTCTGCAGATCCTCTCCAAGTCATTAAGGTTTCGAGGCTGATGTTTGGAAACTCGAAGCTTTCAGCTCCCTCCACATATTTTCCATGGGATTAAGGTCTGGAGACTGGCTAGGCCACTCCAGGACCATAACCGCTTAAGGACTGTCGCGCGTCTATTTACGTCGACAGAATGGCATGGACAGGCATATGGGAGTACAGGTACTTCCCCTTTAAGATGCCGCCGTGTGGTTGCGCTCGCGACCCTGCTGCGAGCTCTGTGAGCATAAACCGCGGGTCCCACGGACTCGATCCCCGCTCTGCCTAGTGACAATGACACCGATCTACGCGCCATCAGAGTGGAGATCAGTGTCATGTCACACACAGCCCATCCCCCCTACAGCAAGAATCACTCACCGGGTCACACTTAACCCCTACAGCGCCACCTAGTGGTTAATCCCTTCACTGCCAGTGTCATTTTTACAGTAACCAGTGCCTTTTTATAGCACTGATCGCTGTAAAAATGAGAATGTTCCCAACATGGTGTCAAAAGTGTCCGACGTGGCTGCCATGATGTCGCAGTCACGATAAAAATCGCATTACTAGTTAAAAAAAAAATTAATAATAAAAAATGCCATAAAACGATCCCCTATTTTGTAGACGCTATAACTTTTGCGCAAAACTTATCAATAAACGCTGATTGCGATTTTTTTTACCAAAAATATGTAGAAGAATACGTATCGGCCTAAACTGAGGGAAAAAAATGTTTTTTTTTTATATATATATTTTTGGGGGATATTTATTACAGCAAAAAATATTGCACTTTTTTTCAAAATTGTCACTCTATTGTTTATAGCGCAAACAAATTAAAAAAAAAAACGCAGAGGTGATCAAATACCACCAAAAGAAAGCTCCATTTGTGGAAAAAAAGACATACATTTTGTTTGGGAGCCACGTCGCACAACCGTGCAATTGTCAGTTAAAGTCATGCAGGGCAGAATCGCAAAAAGTGGCCTGGTCTTTGACCAGCAAAATGTACTTCTTGAGCCACTCCTTTGTTTTTTGGGTCATTGTCATGCTGGAATACCCATCTACGACTCATTTTAAATCCCCCGGCTGAAGGAAGGAGGATCTCACCCAAGATTTGAAGATACATGGCCCTGTCCATCGTCCCTTTGATGCAGTGAAGTTGTCCTGTCCCCATAGCAGAAAAAAAAAAAAACTAAAGCATAATTTTTCCACCTCCATGTTTGACGATGGGGATGGTGTTCTTGGGGTCATAGGCAGCATTCCTCCTCCTCCAAATATGGTGAGTTGAGTTGATGCCAAAGAGCTTGATTTTGGCCCCACCCAACCAGAAACTTTAACCCAGTTCTCCTGTGAATCATTCAGATGTTCAATAGCAAACTTCAGGCGGGCCTGTACATGTGCTTTCTTGAGCTGGGGGGCCTCGCGGGTGCTGCAGAATTTCAGTCCTTCAGGGCGTAGTGTGTTACCCATTGTTTTCTTAGCAACAATGGCCAGAGTTACCTTGAGATCATTGACAAGATTCTCTGGTGTAGTTCTGGGCCGATTCCTGACCATTCTCCTGATCATTGAAACTCCACGAGGTGAGATCTTGCATGGAGTCCCAGACCGAGGGAGTTTGATAGTTTTGTGTTTCTTCCATCTGCTCAGAGAGAAAGGTTTCCATTTTATGTGTTTTTTGTTTGTTGTCTTGGAATTCCAATTTAGGAGAACAAATTGTTTTTTTATTCTGAATGCAAATGTATTGTTGAGTAGACAATATACGTCCTTTGATTCTGCCAAGTAGAAGAGCGTTGCTAAAGTGGGCAGGTGAGAGGGACAGAGTAGGATAACTATCATCTGTGTGTGGTGCTTTAAGAGGATTGAATCGCAGATTTGGACAAGGACAAGTTACTATTTGAGCGATTCCTCCTATCCAAAGTATTGTTTAGCACAACACACAGAGGTACATATCCACTTGAATAAATCTGCTATTTTGCTTCAAGTGGAAAAAAAAGGAGATCAAACCGCCGGCCAAGCCTTTGCCACCACTTTTGCGAAAAGCATACCGATATATATGCATTTCATATACAGGGAGTCCGAGAGACACTTTAATGAACTATATATATATATATATATATATATATATATATACACACACACATATACACACACACACATATCACTCCTTTAGAGCCCTTTTGTTTATATTTGTTTTGGAGAGGCTACACTGCAAAAGTGCAAGCCAAAAGACAATTCAGTAAAAACAGTCTAAAAAAAAAGCTTCTAAACAAAATGCCACACACTTATACATGATAAATGGAGGATAACAAACTGATGTAAATATAGGTTACCCAAAAGGTAATTACCATAGAGAATATTCATCAAAAGATGCAAGCAGAGACAACTTTGGGACAACGTGACTACCTATAATATTTTTCATTTTAACTGACTGCAAAGAAGAAAAAAAAAAACATCCTTTGGAAGAAACAACTTTGTCAATTGGTTACTTAGTAGATTGCTTAATACGGTAGCTCACTGAATTACTGTGATGTTTAATTTATTTTTTTAAATGTAAAAAAGGGATGGACTTAATTATACAGTCTGCTCACTGTACGTGATAGATGTTCAGCCACCAATAGTAAAATTGTATTGCTGCATAATGAAATCTTACCACTTCTTGCACAAGACTAATGAGTTCCATTAGCCGCCGGCGAAGTTTGGCTACCTCTTCATTTACTTTTGTGACATGCTGCTCATAAATTTCCGCAAGCGGTTTGAACGTATGCCCTCCATGCTAAAAGAAAAAAATTAATTTAATGCATAAAAAAAAAAAAATTGGCTTCACACAACTCTCTCCCAAATTGATAGCCATTATTTATTTACAACTAAATAACTCCAATAATCACGCAAGCCACATTTACGTTTACAAATGGGAGAAACACCTGCAGTGCAGTAAAAGACAAGGAAGAATGGCAACAAAATTGGTACACAGTGACCTCCTACTCTAAACCACAACAGAATCGGCATTCAAAACCATTGAGATTGTACATGGTAATGTTCCAATTAGCACACCCTTATCCAACAAAAAAGGAAGAAGCCGTTTGTTTACTGCTGAAATTTGCCGAAATGTTCATTAAAGAAGAAAAAAAGAAAAAAAAAAGAAAAAAAAAAAAAAAAAAAAAAAAAAAAAAAATGTACCCATGTACTTTTATACACAAACAAAAATGTATTGCGGTACAGACTCCATGGACACAATATGGCCATCCTTGTCCATAGCAAGGTATTCATGCCTATAGGTGTCTAGCCAGGTGGCTTGTCTGTTTTGAGTTAACTGCTTGCTGGAGAAAACCCAGAGTGGGCAACTATGTTGGAACTTTCTTTTGTTTGCTTTTCTTTTTAGTAAAGTGGGCCAGAAAACCCTTAAGCCCTGTTCACACGATCCGGCCATCCGATGAGAACGGTCTGATGGACCGTTTTCATCGGTTAACTGATGAAGCTGACTGATGGTCAGTCATGCCTACACACCATTGGTTAAAAAAACTATCGTGTCAGAACGCGGTGGCGTAAAACACAACGACGTGCTGAAAAAAGTTCAATGCTTCCAAGCATGCGTCGACTTGATTCTGAGCATGCGTGGATTTTTAACCGATGGACGTGCCTACAATAGTTTTTTTTCTATCGGTTAAGTATCCATCGATTAAATTTAAAACAAGATTGCTTTTTTTTAACCTATGGGTAAATAACCGATGGGGCCTACACACGATCGGTTTGGTCTGATGAAAACGGTCTATCAGACCGTTCTCATCGGATTGACCGATCGTGTGTACGCGACATAAAACTGCATTTCGGACTGATGTGAACTTAAAATTTAACTAAAAATGCACTTACGATTGACCGAAGACATCTCCCACATCATCCTTCTTACACCTCCCTACCAAGGAAGCCCTTTTCATGTTTTTGGTCTCCTGAAACCTTAAAAGATAAACCACGGACCACCTCTGCACAACTAGCTCACTAATCTAGCACTTTCCGCACGTAGGCCTTCCATATGACATCCTGGACTTTGTGTGGGGATATCTGGATGATGCCTGCAGCTACAGGCATCATCCAGATATCATATTTTTTAGTCAGCGATTTAATTTTAAAGCGCGACATGTTAGGTATCCATTTACCCAGCGTAACATCATCTTTCAACTTATACAAAAAAAAAAAAATTGGGCTAACTTTACTATTATTTTTTTAATTCATGAAAACGTATTAAAAAAAAAAAAAAAGCGTTCGAAAAATCACTGCGCAAATACCGTGCGACATGAAAAGGACCGCCATTTTATTCCCTAGGCAATATAAAAATATAAAGAGGTAGGTGGCGCTGCCAAAAGACTTTAAAGCAATCATGAAAAAGTGAGCAAGTGCAAATTGTTACAAAGACTCCAAATAATCCTATTGTGCCAAAAACTTCATCAATTAAAATAAAGAATGAAAAGTGTTTTTCAAAACTGTAAATAGTGCTATGTGCCAAAATCTTCATCCATAAACAGAATAAAGTGCTAATAAGGAAATCTCACAGGAGTGCACTAAGAGCTCTCACAGCATTATTCCAGCTATGAGAATTATATGCAATTGTTGCTATGTACCAAAATCTTCATCCATAAACAGAATCATAAAGTGCTAGTAAAAGGAAATATGTATATAAAAAGCAACACAATAATAATATATATATATATATATATATACACATATACACACACATATATATACATACATATACACACACACACAATATCTTATAATAGTCCAAATTGGTTTGTGCAATCAATGTCTATAAACATGACTCTCCACAAATTAGTCACAACTTCTGTGCAGAAAATGATCAACACTCGTGCTCCACTCTTGGTTCCACACTCACCAGCTGCACCCCTACAAGAGT
Source organism: Rana temporaria (assembly GCF_905171775.1). Classification (NCBI taxonomy): domain Eukaryota; kingdom Metazoa; phylum Chordata; class Amphibia; order Anura; family Ranidae; genus Rana; species Rana temporaria. The sequence continues at coordinate 259,071,954 of NC_053490.1, forward strand.
AAAACGTATGTAGTCAGATCAGCCTTTGTTCCAGGTATCCAATGCAGGGACCTCTTCCATATTATGTTAAATCACAAGATATCAGCATGTGGATGGATGGAGAGGGAAATCAACAGATCTGGGATGGCTTTCCACAGACCAGATACAGGAAACCGGATGTACCATAAGTGACGCGATCGCCTGCCAAGATGCATTTCATCATCAGAAGCTTGCGACTAATTTGACGTATATAGTCACTTTGGAGAGTCACGTTTATGGACATTGATTGCACAAGTCACTTTGGACCATTATAGGATATTGCATATATATTTTTTTGTTACATTTTATACACATTTCCTTTACTAGCACTTTATTATTTTGTTTATGGATGAAGATGTTGGTAGCTAGCAACAATAGCATATAATTCTCAGTTTTACAAGTTAAAGCGGGGGTTCACCCAAAAAAATAATTTTTAACATTAGATTCAGGCGAGTTGTTAGAAGCACAATCGGGTTTTTTTTTTTTTTAAATCATTGCAGTACATACCATTTTAGAGATAGATGTTCTCCGCGGCTTCCGGGTATAATCTGCGGGACTGGGCGTTCCTAATTGATTGACAGGCTTCCGACCATCGCATACAGCGCGGCACGAGTTGCCGAAAGAAGCCGAACGTCGGTGCGCAGGCGCCGTATAGAGCCGACTCGCAGCCCGGCTTCTTTCGGCAACTCGTGACGCGCTGTATGCGACGGTCGGAAGCCTGTCAATCAATTAGGAATGCCCAGTCCCGCAGATTATACCCGGAAGCTGCGGAGAACATATCTATAAAACGGTATGTACGGCAAGGATTAAAAAAAAAAAAAAAAAAACACCAGATTGTGCTTCTAACAACTCGCCTGTATCCAATGTTAAAAATGTGTTTTTTGGGTGAACCCCCGCTTTAATATATGGATGTCATATAGTGGGTGAACGTGTCTGGAAGTTCCCCACCTTCACCACTGGGGGCATGGACGTTCATTTAGTCCATTTGTCCTCCCGTGGATAATGTTATTCTAACTAAGCAATTAGATAGATGGAATAATGCTGTGAGAACATTTAGTGCACTCCTACGAGATAGAGATTTTATAATATATATATATATATATATATATATATATATATATATATATATATATATATATATATATATATATATATATATATATATATATATATATACACACACACACACACACACACACACACACACACACACACACACACACACACACACACACACACACACACACACACACATATACACACACATACATAAACATATTATATACATACATATACACACACACACACACACACACACACACACACACACACACACACACACATATATATATATATACACATACACACACACTTCCTTATTAGCACTTTATTCTGTTTACAAATGAATATTTTGGCACATAGCACCATTGCCGTTTTGGAAAAACACTTTTTATTCTTTATTTTTATTGATGACGTTTTTGGCACAATAGGAACATTTGGAGTCTTGGTAACAATTTGCACCTGCACACTTTCAAGATTGCTTTGGTCAACATATTACTAAATTTCTTGGCAGCGCCACCTACCTCTTTATATTTATATTGCACTCTACTTTACGCAATAAAGTTTCTAGAGGAGGCAGTAGCCATATTTTACACCCAAGCACAGAATTATACATGTATAGATATATTTTATTCCCTAGGGTCTCTGCTTAAAAAAAAGAAAAAACCTTGTATAATGTTTGGGGGTTCTGAGTAACTTTCAAGGAAAAAAATAAAAGATTTTTACATGTAGGAGCGAAGTACCAGAATAGGCCCGGATGGGAAGGGGCTAGATATTTACAGACTTTTGTGAAGCTTTAAAGATTTATGCTATTGGTGGCTTCAGTTCTGGAGTCTAATAGGAGTATTTCAAAATACAATAAACACCAACTTATCAACAAAAAAAATAATCTTAAAAGTGATACAATTTTTTATTTTGTTAATAAAAAAATATATATTTATATTTAGCTGCACTGTGCAGAGATATTGCATAGAAAAGTCACTTATCTGCTCTTTTGACAGGAAGTGAGGGGAGCAGTGACATGGAGCCAGGTAAGTGCTTAAGACAGGGGAGCTTAGAAAAAGGTAGAGGGTGTTTTTTCCTTATGCAGAAAATACATTAAAATAAATAATTTTTTTTTGACCTTTACAGAAAATCAGGTGAACTTAAACTGGACTCGGTCCCCATCCCGCGATCCCACCGTACCAGTGTCCTGCGATCCCTTGCAGTCAGACACTGGGACGTGCTTCACTGATCCAGGGATTCAAAATCCCTGCGGCTTAACATCCTATTCGTACCTCTCCCTGACCAATCGGAAACAGTCTACATCCTGTCCTGTCAAAGCTGGAGGAAAGCAGAGAAAGCCAGGAGGATTTTAAATCCCCAGACTGGTAAATCGTTGATTCCTGACAGCGGGGGGAGGGGGGTCGTGGGACGAGTGCAACTTCACCTTACAGATTTTCTGTTAAGGTAAACTTACCCTTTAAGGTGAAAAAGCGTTTAACGAAATTTGGGAATTACACTCTTTTCCCTCCAAATTTCAACATGCATTATCGTTGAACATTTACTCAAATGACACATTCAAAGATAAATGACAGATCATTTTAAAAAGAAGATTGTTTTTTTTTCACCTACTATACTTGAAAAACAACCAGTTACAAGATTAGAGAGGGATGAAAAACTACTTCAGTGGGTCTTAGGCTCGGTTCACACTGCTGCGATGCAGGGACCCTGCAAATCTACTACGCCGCATCGCATGTCTCCCGGCGGCAGTCCACACTGCCCTATGTAAACTGCTGGGAGTGTCAATTAAAAGTTAATGACACCGCTAAATCAGTTGGCATATCGCAGTGCACGCTGCAAATTTGAACAGGAATTGGAAGTTAAAATCCGATTTTGCTCCGGACAAAACAAAAAGGGTCCTGTGCGAGTTTGGTCCAAATGCGATGCAAATTCAGCCATGCCATCTCTGTATGTGGAGATGGATTAGAACACCTGTCAAAGCTTTCCATTGCGGTCTGTACCTCCGTTAGGGAGATTCACCCTCTCCATTTGTCCTGTTTATCATTATCACTGGGAAAAAAAAAAAAAAAAAAACGATCAAATTTTGGGTAAGAGGGGGAAATCTTTCAATGGGACACCAGTTTTGGTAACCTAGAGGTTCCCAGGGGTTTTCCTTAATTGTGGATTTCCTCTCACTTACTGTTTTTTCTACAGAACAGGACATGAAGGTAAATCTCCCAAGTGGGTCAAAGATGGTAAAAAACAAACAAAGTGGTTATAACCCTCCTTCACGCTATCCAAAAATGGAAACAAAAAAAGTTTTGCCTATAGTTAATTAATAAACTGTCCAGCTCTGTTATTCCCAGACTAGACCCACTGCTTCTTCAATGACAGTTTTACAAAAATATGAAATATTTTTTACACAAACAAAAAGGAACATAACTGTAGTGTTACCAGCACTATACTAGTCACCAATATAAAAGTCAATTGAAAAAGTAAAAATTTGAGTAACTATATGTAGGCTTACTCACCATTCCACCCCAGAGAGCACACTGGTGACAGATACATATTTTACAAGTCCAGCAAAATACACTGAGCTTTTCATGATGATTCTCACATCTGAAATGACACATTAAGACAAGTTTATATTTATGCATTAATACGCTATTATGTGTTCTGCAAACTGGTATTTATCCGACAGCCTAAGCAGGAAGCAGTTAACTACATCTGTTGATAATATCCTAACCGGAAAGTGAGTTTTTTAGTATACATTTTTGGGTGGCATTCATGCATCAGTTTCATTTCCATAGGGTCTATAGATGTGTCTTATTATTGTATTATTTTATACCCAATAAAGTAAGATTCTTACAAATGGAAATGTTTAAAATGTGGATTTAATGATTACAGTTATGAAAATATATAAACTAGTGAACAAAGTGCGATTTCTGTGAGGGAAAAGGATTTTTTTTCTGCGATTTCACAATGAAATAAAGCATGGAGACATGGATCGGGGAGTTAAATATTAAAAACAAATGAAACAGCATTTTATGTTTGTGGTGCTCAGATGCAGTATAGTTCCACAATAATAATAATAATAATAATAATACTGTACTTCAAATATACTATACAGGGCACCAAATATATTTGGGTAAATGAGGGGGGGGGGGGTTGAGCACAGGACCCAAGTTTCTCTAAGCAAATGGAGATATTAATTGCAAGAGGATGACCTGAGATCACCATAATGTGACGGGCAAGAACTTTTTTTTTTAACATACATCAACTCGGTCAGGAAAAAAGTTCAGTGATAGGTTTGAAAACAAAAAGACGCAATTGCTACCGGTCTAGAGCATGGGTACTTTTTGATCTAAAGACACACATAATAACGTTGCTACCACACTAACCCAAAAAAGAGAATTATTGCCACAATAGAGACAAAACCAAAACAAAGAAAAACAACAAATAGTCATATAAAACTTTGCAGATACATCATACATGTCCTATAAGCTTGCTCTTGTCCCCCATACATATGTGCCATCAAATCAGTGCGTTTCACAATGTTTTTAGAGGGGAAATAGTATCACGGGCAGGAAATTTATTACGCACTAACCCCAGAAAATTTAACACGCTGTCATACATTAACAGCATATTTCTTGGGCATTGTCTCAGTAGCATACAATCTGAAACATACATAGAAAAAGTTAGCTATATCATCACGGATTTCACACTTGGGACGAGCAAGGCTACATTTACTAAAGGGTCATGTGGTGACCCATCACAAACACCTCACCGACCCAATTTGAATCCATACCTATAGTTTAAAAAAAGTGGATGTAAACCCTCTCCTATAACCAGTGAATTGAACAACCTGATAAAACAAATCTCCCTACATAAGTTTTACATGCATATCTTCAGCTTGCTAATATATATATATATATATATATATATATATATATATATATATATATATATATATATATATATACACACACATATATATATATATATATATATATATACACACACATATACACACACACACACACACACACTTTAGAATTCTAACATTGTGTTAGAATTTTTACTTCCTCATTCAGCAGTAAGAGTTGATTCCTGGCATACACTGTGTGATAGCTGATTGAAGGGAAAGGCACCTCCACATTGGCAGAAGAATGAGGATACTTGCAAAACTGTGCTGTGACAAGACAAGCTCTCTGCTAAGCCATTTATAGCACCCAACCCCCAGCTGTTTTTATCACTGTCTGAGAACTTGTCAGACGTTTTAATGTCGATAACAGAAGAACAAAACCGCAGGAAGTCACGGGAATTAGGGCTTTGGAGAGAGATAAGTAAAAATACTACCGATATATGTGCCCAGGTTAAATTTAATGAATCAGGTTTACATCCACTTTAACCACTTGCCGCCACAGTTTTACTGCATCAGCATGGCACGGCTGGGCAAGACGACGTTATGTTACACCGCTTCGCCCTGAGGCCACTAGGGGCACACGCTGCCAGAGGCACTCGACCCCGGAGCCGATGCGAGTGCCCGGAGGGCACGATAACCACCAGACACACGCGTCTGCTCGGAACGCAGCCAGAACCGGGATCTGGTGTGTAAACCATTTTTTTTTTTAATAAAAATGTGGGATATTTATTATAGCAAAAAGTAAAAGGTAGCGTTTTTTTCCAAAATTGTCGCTGTTCTTTTGTTTAGAGAGCAAAAAATAAAAACCGCAGGAGGTGATCAAATACCACCAAAAGAAAGCTATTAGTGGGGAAAAAAGGACGTAAAATGTTTGGGTACAACATCGCACGACCACGCAATTGTCATCAAAAGCGACGCAGTGCCAAAATTGTAAAAAGTGATCTGGTCATTAAGGGGGCAAAATCTTCTGGGGCTGAAGCGTTTTTGCGGTGCTATTCGGACCCTAGCGGGAGGACGCATTTAACCCCCGCTAGCGGCCGAAAAAAGGTTAAAGTCCGTCAGCAAAGCACCTTGCCAGCGGTTCAGCGGCGCTGCCCGTTGATTTTAAAGGGCAGGGGGCGCTGTAGGAGTGGTGTATACACCGCTCCTACAGCGCCTCAAAGATGCGGCTAGCAGGACTTTTTTTACATCCTGCCAGTGCACCACTTTAGTGTGAAAGCCCTCGGCTTTCACATTGGAGTGAAAGGAAAGGCTCTTTCAGGGCGCTTTGCAGGCACTATTTTTAGTGCTATAGCCAACAAGCATCTCAATAGGAACTCTCATACAAAGAGCACAAAAAAAAGGAGCACACTTATTGCAGCATTACAGAACTAGAAATGACTGCAAGGAGTGTCATCCTAGGTTATTATTTATGGCTACAAATCTAAATAGCATTAGGCACCCACCATAACACAATATTCTTAGTTTATAGTTTCTCGTGAAGTGCGAATAGGACCTAAATTGTTGTTACTCCAATAAAATCTCTAATAACTTTCGATTGCATATCTATGGGATATTAGCACAGCTTCTTTGCTTTTACTTCACTAGTTTAAATCAAAAACATAAAGATTGCTGACACTAGATGCCACATGGGAAAGAATTATTTTACACATACTTATCCTTCTCGTTTTCCTCATGTTTGTTAAGACTGCACAACTGGAGTGTGTCCAACCGTTGAGTAACCTCTTCTGCCCACCTACAGTTAACCAATTCCCTTAGTTGCAATGGAGCCCTGGAAGGAAAATTACATTTTAATAAATGTGATGTGACAATTGTATAGTACAATTTACAAATCGTGGGAAAACATTAACAATATGAAAAGCCATTATTGTTTTTTTTTCAATGAATGTGTGACCATTTTAACACTGGAACACTTTCAGGGTATACTTTACCTAGAAAAGAATTATGTGGCACAAGAAAAAAAAAAAAAAAAAAGACTTATGCTACCATTGTAGTAGAACATTCTATTTAAAAGAGAAGTACGGGAATTAAAAAATAAATAAAACCACTCCGACTTATCAATTGCTGGTGTCCCCACCTCCGACTGCCATATATTTCCAAATGGGAACGAGACTTAGGGCTGAGCTTTACAGACAAACTGGTGGAAAGAATTCTCTTGTTTTGCTACAAAACCTTGGCGCGTGCTAAACACCAGGAATCTGGTTTTAAGAGCTTGACCCGGTGGTATCATATACCTGCTAAGATTAATAAGATGTTACCACAATGCTCGGTTCTTTGCTGGAGATGTGGAGAGCAGACTGGCTCCCTTCCCCATATTTTCTGGGCCTGCCATCTATTGCACTCCTTTTGGATGGAAGGCCATCGCATAACCCAAAGATTTACTGGCCGCGACTTACCGAAGGACCCTGCGCTTTTGCATCACCACTGTTTTTCCGGCAAGGCTTACAGGTGGTCCATCTTGCCTTTTCTGATTATCGCAGCAAAGAGCTGCATCCCACTCTTTTGGAAACAGGCACCACCCAGAACCGTCTGGTTGAGAAAAGTTTCAGATATCAACAAGATGGAGGACCTGATGGCCACAGAAATGCCTCTGTGATAAAATGCTCAAAAAAAGGTTCTACGGGCACGAATTTGAAGAGTACAAGGCCTTGTTGAATTAATCTACCCAAAATTGAGACTGTACTGATGGGCCTCCTGTAACTGGAAGGATGGCAGTATGAGTGGACCCCTTCGGGTCCTACTCCTCTCTTCCTTCTTTTCCCCCCCTTCTCCACAGCACACGTTTTCTGTCTTTCATATTTTTTTTTACTGACAATGTTTACTGTGCAAAAACCACATTGGGTACAGAGACTCTAGTGCCAGGTTTCCTGTGAAATTATTTGCATACTCCGCATGCCATTCATGACAGCAAATGTATTCCAAATGATGTGACTTTCTGATTCTGTGTTATCTGTTGACACGCATTTCAAATGGTTTCTGTATTTGTCGTGAGACATCTTAAAATAAAGAATTAATCAAAAAAAATAAACCAACACACTCGCCTAGGTAGATGCAGCATTGCTGTATCTGTCCCCTGCTGCCTCCAAGAACTGAGCAATCAAAGACCACTGGTGGCACAGTTCTTGGTCTTCAGCGAACAGAGAGCCAATAATTATCTGTCACCAGCTCTCTGATTTGGCCCTCCAGCTCTCACTGGAGCACTGGGTTGTGAAGGAGGCTGCTGACCAGTTAAGCATCTGGATGAATCCCAACATTAAAGTCGAGATCTCTCCAGAGTCTGGACCAGCTCAGTGACGTAAGCCAACAGTGGAGTTTATCCTGGTGACGGCTGAATACAGGTCACAGGACCGCAGAACTAAGTTCACTCCAGTGACCCAAAAGAGCTTTGACCCTCCTTTATGCCAAAAAGGTAATGTAACTTAACAGGATAGAACTACTTTTGTCCCCATTTACTTTTTTTACTTGTACAAGTTCATAAATCCTTTTATATCATAGTTGCCAGCAAACATAATGATACTGCAGAGTGTGGTTGGTTTACTAAAATTGGAGAGTGCAAAACCTGGTGGCAACTCTGCATAGAAACCAACCAGCTTTTGTTCTTTTTTCCCCCCCCAAGACTTACTTAAACAAGCTGAAGTTAGAAGGTGACTGGCTACCATGCACAGCTGCAGCAGATTTATCACTCTCCAGTTTTAAAGAATCAACCCGTGTGTGCGTGTGGACACAAATGATAAAAAGGTGTCTCCTAGGGTGCAGTCACTAGTGAGTGAACAGGGTGCATGCTGGGGACCTCTCACTTTTCTAGGTAAAAATCGTGTTGGATATGAAAAGAGTCAAGTCATACTCCAACAATGGGACAGAAAGTTATTCCGTATACCATCATAAGCAGCAAGCACAGGAAACTGGCAATTTTTTTTTTTTTTTTTTTAAGAACAAAAAAGAAAAAATGTCCTTGTCACGTGACCTGAAATCAAATAATTCTATCTGGCTTTGAATCATTCTGTAAATAACAAATTCCGCAAGTAACAAAGATGGAATGGAAGTAGGTTAGTAGTCCAAATCAGGAGAGCAGTCTAGCGAGTAAGTGTAGCAACTCTAGTATAGGAAGTGTGTTATGTGCAGGATTACCAGATAAATATTTAGGTAGAAAGGTCGGCAATATATCCAATTTGTGTTTGGGGCGGAGGGTGTAGATACTCATTAAAAAAAAGTAAGAACAGATCCGTTATTGGTCAAGAAAAGCATATACACAGCAACCAGGCAACTCTGTATACATAAATCTGAACTTTCATAAGGACTCATAAGAAACCTGAAGAAACTGCTTAGATATGCAGCAAAAGGTCTTCACGATTACTGAACAGGTCCAATTGAATGTGACCAACTACTATCTATGCTATATGCTTGATAAATGAAAACCTTCACAAACTTGAAATACAACCTTTACTTACCTGCAGTGTGGACACTGAGCTCTTTGTTCAGTCAGCCATCTCTGCAAATAAAAAAAAAAAAAAAAGTTTTGGGGTTTTTTTGTTCGTTTTTTACATAAATGTAAAATCTTTTTCTTTGAGTACAGTACAGGACACAGGTCTTCAAAATCAGATGAGATGAGTTACAGTGGATATAAAAAGTCTACGCACAGTTGTTAAAATGTCAGGTTTCTGTTAAAAAATGTAATAAATAATATAAGACAAAAAGGTAAATCATTTCAGAACTTTTTCCCACCTTTAGCCCTGAAGCGAATTGACATGTTAAATCGCCAGCAATTGCACCGTCCGAAACAGTGCGAAGCCGACTTTGCAGCCACGCACCAATTCCCAAAAGTAGTTTCTGTACTACTTTTGGCGACTTTGGGATGCTTAATGTGACATATAAAACTGTACAACTCAGTTGAACAACAAACTGAAATCTTTTAGGTGGAGAGAAATAAAAAAAATTAAATAATGTGGTTGCCTACTCTCTTATAACTGCGGGTGTAGCTGTGTTCAGAATTAAGCAATCACAATCAAAACTTGTGTTAAATAGAAGTCAGTACACACCTGTCATCATTTAAAGTGCCTCTGATTAAACCCCAAATAAAATTCAGCTGTTGTAGTAGGTCTTTCCTGACATTTTCTTAGTCGCATCCTACAGCAAAAGCCATGGTCCACAGAGAGCTTCCAAAGCATCAGAGGGATCTCATTGTTAAAAGGTATCAGTTAGGGGAAGGGTACACAAGAATTTCCAAGGCATTAGATATAGCATGGAACATAGTGAAGACAGTCATCATCAAGTTGAGAAATATAGCCAAATAGTCACATTACAAAAAGAACTGGACATCCCTCCAAAATAGGTGAAAAGACAAGGAGAAAAATGGTCAGGGAGGCTGCCAAGAGGTCTACAACAGCATTAAAAGGAGATGCAGGAATATCTGGCAAGTACTGGCTGTATATGTCCGGACTATGGGGTAGAGTGGCAAGACAGAATCCTTTTAAGAAAAACATCCAAGCCCGGCTTAATTTTGCAAACACACATCTGAAGTCTCCCAAAGGCAAGTTGGAAAATGTGTTCTGGTCTGATGAAACCAAGGTTGAACTTTTTGGCCATAATTCCAAAAGATATGTTTGGCGCAAAAACACTGTGCATCACCAAAAGAACACCACACCGACCGTGAAGCATGGTGGTGGCAGCATCATGCTTTTGGGCTGTTTTTTCCCCCTTCAACTCGAACAGGGGCCTTAGTCAAGGTAGAGAGAATTATGAACAGTTCCAAATACCAGTCACAAAACCTTCAGGCTACTGCTAGAAAGCTGAACATGAAGAGGAATTTCATCTTTCAGAATGACAATAAAACAAAAAGCATACATCCAAATCAACAAAGAAATGGCTTCACCAGAAAAAGATTTTTGGATTTGCCCAGCCATAAATTAGATTGTAAATCTGTGGGGTGACCGGAAGAGGGCTGTGCACAGGAAATGCTCTTGCATACTAACAGATTTAGAGTGTTTTTGCAAAGACGAGTGAGCAAATATTGCCATGTTAAGATGTGTCATGCTGATAGATATCCACTGTATATGTTACACCTTCAGGTATATGGACACTGGCAAAGTAATTCCAAGCTTTAAACACACATTCAACTAACCCCGCCTACCATGCAAGCCTGGGTTTTCTAGCAAGCAATGTTGGGACCAAAGTTACAGAGGGGAGGGATCATGTGTTTATTATGGTCCTCCAACAAAAGGATTCTACGCATTTTTTTTTTGTCATACTTGCCTGTAAAATCCTTTTTCTTTGAGTAAACACAGAGTTAGGCTATTATTCCTTACTTATTGGGTTATACACCATCTCTAGGTGAATGGACACTGGTAGACCAAAGTCTTAGACAGAAAGTCTGCCCCTCTATAACCCCTCCCATACAGGAATTAATTCAGTGATGGAGCGACCAAAAAAAAAAAAATGGAGGGATACCTGTACCCATGTATTCAAAGAAAATGATTTTACACGCAAGTATGATGAAAAAAAAAAAAAAAAAAATTTTTCTTTATTGTACTTCATGGGACACAGAGTTAGGCTATTATTCCTTACTTACTGGGATGTCCCAGAGCAAAAGCCTTAAGGGGAGGGTGACACCCTAACATAAAAAGAGCCATTAGCCTCTATACAGCAGCTTGCAGTAAAGTACGGCCGAAAGCCGAATCCTCGGCTGCTCCAACATCCACCTGATAAAATCTTCTTAACGTATGCACTAAAGACCAGGTGGCAGGTTTACAAATCCGAGCCCCAGATACCTGATGGCATAAAGCCCAGGAGGATCCCACAACCCTAGTAGAATGTGCTCTCACCCTAAAAAGGGAGGAGCCTTATGTTTCAGACCATAGGCCTGAATGATGAATTGGTGGACCCAATGGGCAATGGAAGCTGCCTGCCCCTTCTTAGGTCTTTCTGGTAAAAAAAAAAAAAAAAAAAAGTCTGATCCTCAGATCTAGACAAACTGACTGCCAGTACATCCAAGGAATGCAGTCACCTCTCTTCCACTCGAATGAGGCAGAGAGAAAAAAGAAAAGAAGGCAGAACAATGTCCTGATTCAAATGAAAGGCCACCTTTGGCAAGAAGGATGGAATAGAACGCAACAGCACCTCGTCGTGGTGAAGGATCTTGTAGACACTGGTAAAAAAAAAAGTGAGGCAATTCCTGTATGGAAGGGGTTATTTAGGGACAAACTTCCGGTCTAAGACTTTAGTCTACCAGTGTCTATTCACCTAGAGATGGCATATAACCCAGAAAGGAATAATGGCCCAACTCTGTGTTCGGTGATGTACAATAAGGAAAACCCCAGTTTTATCGTACAGTACAGAACACAGGTCTTTAAATCATAACAGTGAGGAAGTCCCTAAGCAGTAAATAAGGGGAGGGTAACATCATGACAACCAAAAACCTGCCAACAGACTTGGGAAAATAAAGGCCAAGACAGACCTTAACCACTTGAATACCAGCCTATAATACCCCTTAAACACTGTGATAGTTTGACAATTATTGTGGCATGCAAAACTGTACCCAAATGAGGTTTACATCATTCTTTGGCCGTTATTAACAGGAAAAAAGGAAGGAAAAAAGAGTTTGCTGGTCTGTTCATTCCATCTCCACTGATAATTACACAGTTAGGGGAAGTAGAAGGATTAGAACAATAAACAGTACCATGTAATTGTTGGAATTAACAATCACAAACACCACATGGTACCCAGCCTCTAGGATTGGTTAGGTACAGTGCGATCACCTGGCAAATCAGCCACCCAACAGCTAATTATCAAGTGTCAGCTTTTAATTGCACAGGGATAAATGAAGGGCCGCCGATCTGCCATTAAAATACATTTGGGTACAAAATGGGTTAAAGAGTACTTTCATTTATGCAACCAAATTGGGATAACACCAACTTTATAGTTGTTACATGTCCCCATTTGTCATTAAAGAGGAACTTCCACTTTTTTTGCCTAGGCAAAAACAACCATCAGTGCCCCTAGCACCTCCTGGTATGTGACATGCAGATCCCAGGGGGCACCGCACATCACTCTATTCACTAATGGAGGAGGGAGGAGAGTCCAGAGGTGCGTCATCGGTAGGCTGTGCCAGGACCAAGAAAAGCCGTCACAGCCTTCAAATGACGTCACAGATAAACATGGTGGTGCAGGACTCAGCAGCAGCTACAGAGAAGAGGAATTCAGCAGGACAGCGCTGGATCATCTGTGTGGGTGAGTATCTGAAGTGTGGCCAGCTCAGCATCAGGTACGCCGGGAGAAATAAAATAGATAGATAGATAGATAGAGAGATAGATAGATAATGGAGAGGGAGGGGGAAGAGGGTGAAATTCCTCTTTAATCCCTGTGCTGTGGAATTATTGCTGCAGATTCTGAAATTGGTGGCAAAATGTTTAAAAGTACACTGTGCTGATTGTTTGACAAGGACATTTCTATCCTCTCCCCCCCCCCCCCCCCCCCCCAAATTTCAGACACTGCCATCCCTCTAAAAACTTCCTTACTTACTGGGAGTTTATTTTCCTTTAATCAGATAAAGTTTATTACAGGCTTCAGGAGTATTGTTACATCATTGAGTGGTTACATAATCTTCCCTATAAACAGAGTATTCAATACAGAGACATCTTAGGTTACAAGGTATGGACAAGAAGAAACCATACAATTGCTACAATACCAACCCATATAATAAACAGTTGCTGCTGGTGTCAAGTGTAAAGAAAATACTAAACACATCACAGAATTCTGTCCAATAAAAGATCTATAGGTGACGAAAAAGGTGAAGCCAGCCTATGCCCCCATAATTTTTAAAATTTAGAAGAGCATCCCATGTTGGAAAATACGCTCATAGCGCAAAGTGTGGCTGCTTCCAATATTGCAATACATGTGTCCTAGCTTGAAACAGGACTCCAAAAATAACCACTTTGGTGTGGTCTGATAAACAGGGTTTGGGAAACAATCGGACTTTGGTTATAAAAAAAAAAAAACCACACACACACACACACACACCAACACCACATGTTGATGGCCGTGGCCCAATATCTGAGAAGCTTAGGGCAAGGTCAGAGAATACAGTATGTATGAGATCACCATGATCTCTTCAACATTTACTAAAAAGGTTTCTCCAGAAGGCCCATTTTTTAGAACTTAAAGGGAGTGGACACGAAGTACACCGAATCCAAAGCACTCTCCCATTGAGTCTATTTAAGAGAACCTACATTACCCTCCCCAAAGCTTTGCAAGGGTAGTACTCCAAATTAGAGAAAGACAGTGATCGATAATGCTTTTGGATGTAGGACCGTTTTGCATAAAATTAAATATGGAGTGTGTATGTGTAATATATATATATATATATATATATATATATATATATATATATATATATATATATATATATATATATATATATATATATATATATATATATACACATATATACATATATACATATATATACATATACACACACACACACACACATATATATATATATACCCTGTTTCCCCAAAAATAAGACCTACCCTGAAAAAAAGACCTAGCGTTATTTTCCAGGATGGCTGCAATATAAGCCCTACCCCGAAAATAAGCCCTAGTTAAAAATGCTTGTAAAATCCACTATATTACAGTAGTAAATAATGTACAATGTGTGTGTTTTTGTAATATAATTGCGGGGAAAAGAGCTCCGGCAGGTATCAGAAGTGCAGAGCGGCGCTATAACAAATATATTTGGCACAATTATATTACAGAAACGCACACATTGTACATTATATAATACTGTAATAGAGTGGATTATAGGATTGTACAAGCATTTTAACTCGGTTCACACTTGGGATTCCTGACAGGCAGGGAGGGAGAGGGGGAGAGAAGACAGCACATTACATGGTAAGACCTACCCCGAAAATAAGCCCTACTGTGTCTTTTGTTGGCAGAATTAATATAAGACCCGGGCTTATTTTCGGGGAAACACGGTATATAAAGAAAAAAAAAAATCACTTACCCGAATACAGCTGAAACAACACAACTTAGAGCAGTGTGGACAAAGGCGCGCGTCCCTCAGCTTTTCCATACAAATGAAACATCTGAAGACCTCTGCTATGCCCTTAATAAATACAAAAATAAACACAGTAATTATTACAGAAAAACATTAGCAATGCTAGAAACTACGGTAAATGAAAAATCAGAAGTACGTTAATATGATATGCTTGACATGAATGTTCAAGTGGTCCTGAACTATGGGTTTATCAACAAAAAAAAAAGTCCAGATAAATGGTCGATCAGTGTATATACACAAATTATTGCTTCTAAATATTTTTACAAAATGTTATAAAAAAACAGCCAAAATGCAAGAATTATTCTCTCTCTCTCTCCCAGAGTCGATTCAGTTTGCATGAGTTGCGCTATACAAGTCATTCATTCATTCATTCTCTCTCTCTCAATAAAAATATATCAGGTAAAGGAGGATTTACCCCCCTTAACCACTGGGCACTTAAACCCCTTTCCTAACCAGACTAATTTTCAGCTTTCGGTGCCCTCACATTTTGAATGACAATTACTCAGTCATGCAACACTGTACCCATATGAAATTGTTGTCCTTTTTTTCAGTAGAGCTTTCTTTTGGTGGAATTTAATCACCTCTGGGGTTTCCCCCCCCCCCCCCCATTTATAGCGCAAGAAATAAAAACGGAAATTTTTGTAATTTTTTTTTTTAATAAATAATTTTTCTTAGTTTCCATTATACGATTTTGCAAATTAGTAATTTTTCTTCATACATTTTAGGCAAAATTTATACTGCTACATATTTTTGGTAAAAATAACCCAAATTAGTGTATATTACCCTACGTTCACACCTATGTTTTTTTAGTGCGGTTTGCAGAAACACACTAGTCCATTTAACATGGTTTCCTATGGTACTAATTCAAATAGACACGTATTGCGGCCGGTGCGTTTTTGGAAAGGTCTGGGACTTTTTTCCCCATGATTTGTGCCTAATAGATTTCAATGGAACCGCACCAGAAATGCAACTATTGTGTTTGCAAAGTGATTTTTGATGTGTTTTGTGGTTCTTATTTTAGCACTGTATATAAGCTGGCTGCTAAGCAGGGGGCCAGGAAGCAAGCCACCATGTCCTTAACAACAGATAAGTCAGGGCTTGACAAATTTGCTTGGAATCTAGGAGCCAGCTAAAAAAGTTAGGAGCCAGGTTTTTTTTTTTTTTTTTTTTACGACAAAATTGATGGCACAGTGGTGACAATTGATGGCACAGTGACTGCATTTGATGGGATGGCACAGTGGTGACAATTGATGGCACAGTGGCTGCGTTTGGCATGGCACAGTGACTGCATTTGATGGCATGGCACAGTGGTGACAATTGATGGCACAGTGGCTGCGTTTGATGGCATGGCACAGTGGCTGAAAAGTGAACAATATCAATATGCCTGTGCTGTGCCCCAACTCAGTGTTGCTAGTGTGAACCATAAGTGCAAAAATCCTATATAGTTATGGTGTTAAAAGTATTGTCTTTTTTGCTTCTTACCCTTAACCTTGCTGTTCGCGCTCTGTGAGATTATGTGCAGCCTCCGGCCAGCTCCTTTCCTGTGACTCCCCGTGGCAACGCCCCCTCAGAGAAATTCCCCAATCCCCGGGGCGAGAGGCGGCCGGAGGCTGAGCGCTTGCAGCCTCTGCTTGTATCATCCCCGACACAGCACAGCCGATGGCGGCTACATGACAGTTATCCATACCGCCCGGCCGCCAGGCAGCTCGCCTCACTCCAGGCGCCTCGATGCATAGGCCGCGGCCTCAATTAGCGGCACGACCCGATCGGGGGTGGTTTACGGGTGTGGGGGGGATGCACGGCGACGCTCTCAGGATACCGCAGCTCTGCTGCCATGGGCTCCAGGACGATAATTCTAGGCGCAGCGGCGACCCGACGCCCGGAATTTGTCGAATACTGAGATAAGTCATGTAAGTAAATAAATTAAAAAAAAAAAAAAAAAAAAAAAAATGCATGAAAACTACATGCAAAAAAAAAACAAAAAAAAAACACGGGTTTAAAAATGCAAAACACATCGAAAAAAGGTGCCTGAAAAATGCATCAAGCGCTGCCGCATATACGTAAACCTAGAAGAGTCTACAACAGGGGTCTCAAACTGGTGGACCTCCAACTGTTGCAGAACTACAAGTCCCATGAGGCATTGTAAGGCTGACAGTTACAGGCATTACAATCACAGGCAGAGGCATGATGGGACTTGTAGTTCCGCAACAGCTTGAGGGTCGCCAGTTTGAGACCCCTGGTCTACAAGCTATGGTGCCAATCACTGAAAATTGATCCCACCTGATGTACTGATGGTCTCTCTCATTTCTTGAGACACCAACAAGCCAGGAAAGAACAAATAGGCCCCAAAATTACCCCTTTTTGGAAAGTAGACATTCCAAGGTACTTCGTAAGAGGCACGGTGAGTTGTTTGAAGTTGCAATTTTTTCCCACAATTCTTTGCAAAATAAAGTCTACCCCCCCCCCCCCACACACACACACAATTGTCATATTAACAGGTTATTTCTCACACACAGCATATGCATGCCACAGGCGTTCTAGGAGCATAAATTATAGGGCTGTTGAAATTAATTGCAGCATTGATGCATCGTGATTCGGCCATACACGATGCAGCATCGATGGTACGACTGGAATAATCGATGCTCGGATGACGTCACACTCGTTCCGCGCTATGCCACGCCTCAGAGACCGAACAGAGCCGAAAGACACCGAAGAGCCGTGGGAGTAAGCCACGAAAAAAAAAAAAAAAAAAAAAAAAAAAGCCCAAATTATAACTAGTAATTTTAAATACTGTTTATACTCGAGTATAAGCCGAGTTTTCCAGCACATTTTTTGTGCTGAAAATGCCCCCCTCGGCTTATACTCAAGTCACCTTTTTGCGCCTGATCTTCCGGACTTTGGGGAGCCGGTGCTGGCCGGCCCACTCTTCCTCTACAAGTGTGCAAAGTTTGTTGTCCGGGGGACCTACGGCCGGGGAGCACCGATTTTTCAAACCCAGGCACACCTTCCATAGACTCCCATGTTAAACGTCAGTTTAGTTAGGCATGGGCACAGTGAGGCATGCAGATGGACACCCTAGGCTTATACTCGAGTCAATAAGTTTTCCCATTTTTTTTTTTTGTAGAATTAGGTGACTCTGCTTATATTCAAGTCGGCTTATACTCGAGTATATACAGTAATAATGATGGTGGACCTAAACATTAAAAGTCACCATGCCATTTAATTAATTATGATTTATGGTAGGTCTTTATTATAGTGATTGATTTGATTCACATCACAACTTCATTGATTCCTTTGACGATTTATGGTTTTGCTCATCATCATAACTGCCCCACACATGCAATGCATTGCATTATGGCTGCGCATGGCATGAAGCCATGCATTGTACGTGTGAGGCAGTGTGATGAGCAAAACCATAACTAAAAATGATACAAAAAAGGTATCAATGAAGACAATAAGACTGACATATAGTCATAAAACCATAATTAATGGAATACGTTGTCATTTCATTTGTGTCAATAATATATTGTCTCAGGTTGGCGGCAGGGCAGGCCACACAGTCAGTCGCACATATATTTTTTCAGTAAGTGCAATATAATAATAAATTTCATTCTATAATATTTATTTTACATCACAATAACTTTTTTTTTTTTATATTATTATTATTTCATTAATGGTTTATGTCTTGTCTTAGTGATCTTTTCCCCAAATACTGGGTATTTTTTTTTAAATAGATAAAAATAAATATATTTCCTAAATTTCTGAATACATTTTTTGACGAATAGTTGAAAACCATGGGCACTTAGCTATTAAATCGTGATGCAGAATAATTTTGAATCGTGGACAGGATTATCGGACGAATAATGATTTTTTTTTTTGCATGCTAATCTCACGTCGAATCTGATGAGTTTACTAAAGTCACGAAAATTCTCGTACAAAGGAATGAAAAAAAAATAAATCGCAAGTGATGTCATGTGTTGTAATACATTTGTATTACATTTGCGAACAGCTGTACTGAATAAACGAAAATCGTACGAAAAAAAATTAAGTGCAAGTCCGATAGAATAATACTGCACGAACTGTCCTGATCAGCTCTCGAAAACTCTTTACTAACGATCTGATTATCACACAATCATTTCAAAAGTGGCATTTTTCGTACGTGTGTAGGGTGGCTTAAAAGCCTTATGTCCTTAAAATTGCATAAATAACGTGTTTAGGTTTGCAGTTTTTGTCAAGTCATGACACATGCGTAGCCTGAGAATCTAGACCTCTAGTCACAACAATTCTTTGTGGTTTACAAAGCATTCAGATTTGTATCTCATAGCCATTAACCATGCTAGAAAAGATGCAGGGGAATAAAAAAAAAACTAACAGAAATAACAAAAAACAAACAAGCCAGTGCAAGGAAGAAAACACAGCAGAAATGTGTATTCAGAAATAAAGATACCCACGAAGGTCAAATGCCAGAATGCTTTGGACACTATGGTTACATGGCTCCTGGTAACTGTCCTGCCCTATTATAACATTACACCTTCACTGTGTATGTTCATCACTCTGAGCACCATTGATTGTTTACAGGTCTCCAAGCACAACAAGCTTAGGCCAAGTGTAATTTCTATTACACACACACACACACACACACATTGTATATAGAATATAATCCTTGATGCTAAAAAGGCACTCTCTTTGTAAAGGTAATGAATTTCCATATACAACAGGTCCTGGGTGTTACGTCTTCAAAACACATACTGCAGCTGCTGGCTTTTAATAAATGGACACTTGCCTGTCCTGCTGTCCCTCGTTGTTGGCAGTAGGGTTCCCGACGTGAAGCCGAAAGGCTACACTGCCGCCGCCATTGCGGGTAAGGCAACTGCCCTGCTCCTCTCTCCTATTAGCCCAGCGGCCAGGGGAGGAGGAGGAGGAAGCCCTGCGGTGACATCACTGCCGCGTCACGGCCGGACTCCCAGAAGTGGGAAAGGATACCAGTCTTTGACAGGTATCCTGTCCCCCCTCCCCCGAAAGGTAATGGTAAACAGGACAAAGAGGGTGAATCACCGTAATTGAGGACCAGAAAGCAATAAAAATTGACAGGGGGTTTCAATGTCTCTCTACTCTGTCCAAAACTAATATAAAGTTTAGCCTTTAGTTATACTTTAAGGTTTTCTATATTAATGGATTGTACTGTATGCATTAGGGTAAAAAAACGTTTGTGCCTGGGAACCTGCCCTCCCCCCAAAGCCCCATACACACGGTAGGACTCCTTGACAACAAAACGTTAAAATGAGCAAGTTTTAAAAAAAAAAGCCTACGTGTGTATGGGGCTTTGGGGGGGGGGGGGGGGGCAGGTTCCCTTTTTTTGACGGAAAGTTTGTCTGTTTGCAGAGCCAACTTTTGTCCGATTGAAAACTGAAAAAGTTTGTCCGATGGAGCGTACACATGGTAGGACTTTTTGACAACAAAACTTCAAAATGTGTGTACGCTCCATCGGACAAACTTTTTCAGTTTTCAATCGGACAAAAGTTGGCTCTGCAAACAGACAAACTTTTCGGCAACAAAAGTCCTACGGTGCAAAGTCCTATCGTGTGTACTGAAATCCATTGGACTTTTGTCCTAAGTACAAACACGCATGCCCACAACCAATATTAAAATCAACCAACAATAGCACAAGTTGACCAAAGGGTGGCAGTAAAGAGCAGAAAAACAACGTGATGTTGGGAAAGTTTGCAGAAAAGTCCTGCGTGTGTATGCTATGGGTGTGCCCAGCCAAATCCCTTCAAACAAAAATCCGCAGAAAAGTTTGTTTGAAGTCTAATCGTGTGTATGAGGCTTTATACTTACCTGAGCCACATCGTGATCCAGCACTGTGCATGAGGAGCAGCAGCTTTGCCAACTCTGTCCCTCCTCACACATTGGCTCCCACTGCTGTCAATCTAACTGTGATGAGGGGACAGGGTTGTGTTTATGGACGCAGGCAGCAGGGCTTCAAGAGCGAGCCTGCACGAGTGCCCCCATAGGAAGGGACTTCCTATGGGGGCACTGGATGAAGAGGGGCTAGAAGCGTCTGAGGGGGACCCAAGAAGTGAAGGATCAGGGCTGCTCTTTGCAAAACCACTACACAGAGCAGGTAAATATAAAGCTGTGGATTTCAGTAAAATACAAAATAAAAAAACAGCTTTACAAACACTTTAAGGTTGCATCCACATCCGAGTGATGCAGCGACACATAGGGTAGCCCATTCAGTTGCTCCAAAAATGCACCACAGTAACTCCTGTACTCTTTTTGGAGCAGAATTTGGTGCATTTTATCACATGATAAAATGCCAGTTTCTTTAAAAGAGAAGTACGGGAAAGTGTTTTTTTACAGAAACTTTGTTACCTAGCTGGAAGCAGCATTTGTCCGATGCTGCATCTGTCCCCAACACTGATTATAGAGCGATCGCTCTATAAATCAGAGCTCCCTGGTGAGAACTGGTGACTGTTAGACCCCTTTCACATTGAGGAGCTTTTCAGGCGGTACAGCGCCAATAATAGTGTATAGACAAAAAGAGTCTGAGTCTGCTTCTGCTTCAGGATTTTGCTGCCACTATAGTGCTATTGGACTTATATTGGACTATTGATTCATTGACTCATTCATTCATTCATTATGTTTCATTTTTTGTTATTGACATGGACCTTATGATATATGTACTTTTCTATTATTGACTGTGCTCTCCTGGTTTTTGCGCCATCTATCTATATATATTATACAGCGCCAATAATAGCGCTGCTATCCCGCCTGAAAAACTCCTTCACTGCAGACTCAATGTGAAAGCCGGAGGGCTTTCACACTGAGGCGATGCGCTGGCGGGAAGCAAAAAAATCTGTCAGCAGCATCTTTGGAGCGGTGAGAGGAGCGGCATGTATACCGCTCCTTCACATTGAAAACAATGGCAAACCGCGGCAATACCGCCCGCAATGCGCCTCTATAGAGGCGCATTGCGGGCGGTATTAACCCTTTATCGGCCGCTAGCGGGGGTTAATACCGCACCGCTAGCGGCTGATTCCCACGTCAATCCCGGCGGTATAGCGCCGCTATTTTTAGCGGCGTTATACCGCCACCGCGGCTCCCGCCCCAGTCTGAAAGGGGCCTTAGTCATCGACTCTCTGAGCGGATCCTGGTCATATGGTCACAAATCACAATCTTGCCCTAAGCCTGAACCAGCTCAGTGACTTTAGCAGACAGCAGACTTCAGCCCGTTGTCTGCTGAAAACGGGTCACAGGAGTGCAGAACAATCTGAACTCCTGTGACGCACAGAAGTGTAGCCAAAATAGCTTTGGCTTTACATCTCATTTAACACTTTGGGGTGCAATAAACATGCATCCTGGAAACACAGGCAGTAACACATTTCTGCCTACGATTCTGATACTTTCAGATGTGAACAGGCAATTGGCGGGGTGAAGTCCTTCTTATTGCCCCAGTTATAACAACTGATGCCGCAGTCACCAACATATCCTCCAGAGACATCCAAGTAACGAGAGGCTGACTCCAACAAATGTCAGCCATGGGCAAATTGCAGAATGTCAGCTGGCCTCACTGAGAATCATCCACAAGAAGAATAAGGTGTATGAATGAGGACATCTGGTGATCAAATATGCTTGGAGTGAATCCCAATTGCTTTCATTCCCCAGGAGAGATATTCATTCCGGAGATGACAAGCTCCCCATTCATTACACGTGCACACAGCATTACTCAGCAGGGATACTGCACAAGGATGGAGGACGACAGGGAAGCAGATATGACCCTGATCAGGGCAGGCACCCAGGATCACACACGCATGACGAGGGCAGGCACCCAGTCTGACACACAATGAGCGCGGGCACCCAGGATCACACACGCATGACGAGGGCAGGCACCCAGTCTGACACACAATGAGCGCGGGCACCCAGGATCACACACGCATGACGAGCGCGGGCACCCAGGATCACACACGCATGATCAGAAATCAGACCCCTATTTTTATCAGAAATCCACAGACTAAATGGTTAGGTCTATGATATTTGGGAGTAAATGACACAAATAGCATACAAAAAGCCTTGCAAGGGGCAAGTATTGCTTTGTGCCCGACTCACCAATATTCAGACCATCCAGGCTCAGATATATGAAAGTTTCTTGGTTCAGTGTGTTTGCGGGCAAACTCTGCACAAGCGAAGCAACGTCCTGTGTAGGTGTCTGTCTAATCCATGGGTATTCAAACTATGGCCTTCCAGTTGTTCAGGAACTACAATTCCCATCATGCCTATGAATGTCAGAGTTTTACAATGCATCATGGGATGTGTAGTTCCACAACAGCTGGAGGGCCGTAGTTTGAGGATCCCTGGAAAAGTGACAACATTGTACCTTTTCTTTTACCAATTTTAACAGTGTTTGGTTGGAGGTGTGGGCTACTTGTTTTCAATTTCTGTACCGATAAAACCTTATTTGCAATTTAATACCATTTTCAACTACTTTCCCCAATTTTTCGATATTGTGACATAGTTGTGGAGGTACTCTGTCTAATTGGAATTGTTTTGCTTGTTTTTTTTTGATCCCTCCATGATCAGTGCAGCCCCCCCCCCCCCCCAGTCACACACACACACACACACACACACACACACACACACACACACACACACAAGATCTCTCCATGATCAGTGCAGCCCCCCAGTCACACACACACACACACGATCCCTCCATGATCAGTGCAGCCCCCCCCCCCCAGTCACACACACACACACACACAAGATCTCTCCATGATCAGTGCAGCCCCCCAGTCACACACACACACACACACACACACACACAAGATCCCTCCATGATCAGTGCTGCCCCCCCAGTCACACACACACACACACACACACAAGATCCCTCTCCATGATCAGTGCTGCCCCCCAGTCACACACACACACACAAGATCCCTCCATGATCAGTGTTCCCCCCCCAGTCACACACACACACACAAGATCCCTCCATGATCAGTGCTGCCCCCCCAGTCACACACACACACACACACACACACACACACACACACAAGATCCCTCCATGATCAGTGCTGCCCCCCCAGTCACACACACACACAAGATCCCTCTCCATGATCAGTGCTGCCCCCCAGTCACACACACACACACAAGATCCCTCCATGATCAGTGTTCCCCCCCCAGTCACACACACACACACACACACACACAAGATCCCTCCATGATCAGTGCTGCCCCCCCAGTCACACACACACACACACACACACACACACACAAGATCCCTCCATGATCAGTGCTGCCCCCCCAGTCTCACACACACACACACACACACACACAAGATCCCTCCATGATCAGTGCTGCCCCCCCAGTCACACACACACACACACACACACACACACACAAGATCCCTCCATGATTAGTGCTGCCCCCCCAGTCACACACACACACACACACACACACACACACACACACAAGATCCCTCCATGATCAGTGCTGCCCCCCAGTCACACACACACACACAAGATCCCTCCATGATCAGTGCTGCCCCCCAGTCACACACACACACACAAGATCCCTCCATGATCAGTGCTGCCCCCCAGTCACACACACACACACAAGATCCCTCCATGATCAGTGCTGCCCCCCAGTCACACACACACACACAAGATCCCTCCATGATCAGTGCTGCCCCCCAGTCACACACACACACACAAGATCCCTCCATGATCAGTGCTGCCCCCCAGTCACACACACAAGATCCCTCCATGATCAGTGCTGCCCCCCAGTCACACACACAAGATCCCTCCATGATCAGTGCTGCCCCCCAGTCACACACACAAGATCCCTCCATGATCAGTGCTGCCCCCCAGTCACACACACACACAAGATCCCTCCATGATCAGTGCTGCCCCCCAGTCACACACACACACAAGATCCCTCCATGATCAGTGCTGCCCCCCAGTCACACACACAAGATCCCTCCATGATCAGTGCTGCCCCCCAGTCACACACACACACACAAGATCCCTCCGTGATCAGTGCTGCCCCCCCAAGTCACACACACACACACACACACACACACACACAAGATCCCTCCGTGATCAGTGCAGCCCCGCTCCCCAGTCACACACAAGATCCCTCCATGATCAGTGCAGCCCCCCCAAGTCACACACACACACGATCCCTCCATGATCAGTGCTGCCCCCCCAGTCACACACACACACACACAAGATCCCTCCATGATCAGTGCTGCCCCCCTCCCCAGTCTCACACACACACACACACACACAAGATCCCTCCATGATCAGTGCAGCCCCCCTCCCCAGTCACACACACAAGATCCCTCCATGATCAGTGCAGCCCCCCCAGTCACACAGATACACACACACTTAACCCAAGATCTCTCCATGATCAGTGCAGCCCCCCAGTGTCACACACACTTACCCAAGATCCCTCCATGATCAGTGCAGCCCCCCAGTGTTACACACTTACCCAAGATCTCTCCATGATCAGTGCAGCCCCCCAGTGTCACACACACACACACACACACACTTACCCAAGATCTCTCCATGATCAGTGCAGCCCCCCAGTGTCACACACTTACCCAAGATCTCTCCATGATCGGTGCAGCCCCCCAGTGTCACACACTTACCCAAGATCCCTCCATGATCGGTGCAGCCCCCCAGTGTCACACACACACTTACCCAAGATCCCTCCATGATCAGTGCAGCCCCCTCCCCAGTCACACACACAAGATCCCTCCATGATCAGTGCAGCCCCCTCCCCAGTCACACACACAAGATCCCTCCATGATCAGTGCAGCCCCCCTCCCCAGTCACACACACACACAAGATCCCATCCATGATCAGTGCAGCCCCCCAGTCACACAGGATCCTCCATGATCAGTGCAGCCCCCCAGTCACACACACACACACACACACGGTCCCTCCATGATCAGTGCAGCCCCCCGGTCACACACACACATACAAGGTCCCTCCATGATCAGTGCAGCCCCCAGTCACACAGGATCCTCCATGATCAGTGCAGCCCCCCAGTCACACAAAAGATCCCTCCATGATCAGTGCAGCCCCTCCATGACACCCAGGATCCCTCCATGACACCCAGGATCCCTCCATGACACACAGGATCCCTCCATGACACACAGGATCCCTCCATGACACACAGGCAGACACCTGTCATTAGCCCCCATACCTCCACACTCTGCTCGTCCATCTCCTCCAGTTTGGGCTCCTTGATCTTGCAGTAGTGCAGGGATTTCTTCCTGGACCTGAAGTAGGTCAGGTATCTGAGGGTGCTGCACAGACAGGTGAGGAAATTATCAGTAAAACGCCCCCTTTCAGCTGCAGACATGCAGCAGCCGGTGCAATGAAGGAGAGCGACAGGGACGGGAGGGTGACGGCAGCGGCGGGCGCACTCTGCTCGGTCCTGCTAGATGAATGAGCGCGAAGAGAAAACAAGGTTGCGTTCCATCAGGACATGAATTCACCGGCAGCCATATTGAACCGCAGCCCGTTACTGAGAGACGAGCGACGCCATGGCTAAGCCAGCCGGGGCATGGGGCGGGGCCAGTGATGTCAAGACGTGCGGGGGCGTCTACGGCGTCATGTTGGTCTTCTGACTAGAATGTGGGCAGTGAGGGCAGCTCGTAAAGGTGTGTGAGGCGCATGTGCTGCTCTTGAACACAGGAACAACTGGTACAAATCACTCACTATGTTCATTCATTCATCCATCCTGAATCATCTCCCACAGCAGCGGAGGGAAGCTGATAGCACTGCAGGGGGAGAGGGGGGGTGTGCAGTCTATTACATTAGGGTGTGCACCCCTTAACACAATTGCGCGGTCATGCAACGGGGCTCCCAATCAAAATTGGCGTCCTTTTTTCCCCCCACAAAAGAGCTTTCTTTTGGTGGTATTTGATCACCTCTGCGGTTTTTATTTTTTTTGCTATAAACAAAAATAGAGCGACAATTTTGAAAAAAATGCAATATTTTTTACTTTTTGCTATAATATATATCCCCAAAAAAGATATAACATTTATTTTTTTCCCTCAGTTTAGGCCGATATGTATTCTTCCACATATGTTTGGTAAAAAAAATCGCAGTAAGGTTTGCGCAAAATTTATAGCGTCTACCAAATAGGGGATAGTTTTATTGCATTTTTATTAATATTTTTTAGTAATGGCGGTGATCAGCGATTTTTATCGTGACTGCGACATTATGGCAGACACATCGGACACTTTTGACACTATTTTGGGGCCATTGTAATTTTTACAGCGAACATTGCTATCAAAATGCACTGGTTACTGTAAAAATGACACTGGCAGTGAAGGTGTTAACCATGAGGGGGCGCTGTAGGGGTTAAGGGAGTGTTCTTACTGTGGGGGGGGGCGTGGCTGTGCATGTGACGTCACTGATCGTCGTTCCCTAACACAGGGAACAGACGATCAGTGACAGGCTCACTAGGAAGCACGGGGAGATGTTTGTTTACACTTACCTCTCCCCGTTCTTCCTCTCTGTGACTCAAACGTGGGACACCCGCGTCCTCTGTTCCTGCGGGGACGGTCACGGAGAAGAGGACCGGGTGGCGAGCACACAGCCGGCGGGGCGCGCTGCGTGACCCACAGCTGGGATCTTAAAGGGGACGTACATGTACGCCCTTGTGCCCAGCCGTGCCATTTTGTCGACGTATATCGTCGTGCGGTGGTCCTTAAGCGGTTAAAGGATCACTAAAGGAATTTTTTTTTTTAAAATAACAAACATGTTATACTTACCTCCACTGTGCAGCTCGAGTGGCCCCGAACCTGGTCTTCTTGGGTCCCTCGACGGCGGTCCCGGCTCCCCCCCCTGCAAGGACTCAACACCTTCATGCGAGCTTGCATGGTGATGAGTTCTTGTGGGCGCGCTCCTGTGATACAGCCGGCGGCCATAGCCGCTCACTGTATCACTCGGCCCTGCCCCCCGGAATATGATTGACAACAGCGCGAGCCAATGGCTGCGCTGCTTTTAATCAACCAATGAATGAGCCGGGAGGACGGCCGAGAAGCCTGCTCGTTCACAGCGCGGGACTTTCGAGGGTCAGGTAAGTAATCAGGGGGGTGGGGCGGCTCTGATCGCCACCATTACTAGTAAAAAAAAATAATAATAATAATAAAAATGCTATAAATCTATCCCTTATTTTGTAGACCCTATAACTTTTACGCAAACCAATCAATAAACGCTTATTGCGATTTTTTTAACCAAAAATATGTAGAAGAATACGTATCGGCCTAAACTGAGGAAAACATTTAAAAAAAAAAATATGGATATTTATTATAGCAAAAAGTAAAAAATATGGTGTTTTTTTTCAAACTTGTTCCTCTTCTTTTGTTTATAGCGCAAGAAATAAAAAACGCAGAGGTGATCAAATACCACCAAAAGAAAGCTCTATTTGTGGGGGGAAAATTATAAAAATTTCATTTGGGTACAGTGTTGCATGACCGCGCAATTGTCATTCAAAATGTGACAGCGCTTAAAGCTGAAAATTGGTCTGGGCAGGAAGGGGGTGAAAGTGCCCTGTAGGCAAGTGGTTAAGGAGATGCTGTCACCTTGTCCATGTGTGTTAAACTGGCATTGTCTCTGCAAATGCTCCCCACTTCATTGCTTCCGGGCTTGGGGAGCATGTAACCTGCTATCTTATTACATAAAAAAGAGGGGAAGGTTTTTTTGGGGGGGGGGGACTTTATATCCTCATTTTAGATCCCAACACACTAGGTGGCTCATATGTTTATCCTAGTTCAAGGAATCTTTTGGCACCATTATACAACCTGCACCAGATGCAACTTCCAATTGGGGATCACATCATCACTCAAGTCTTTTGCACTCCTTTCGCCATAGTGCGACCGTGGAATGGCGGCCTCAGCTCTCTAGAGATAGTTTACTATCCGGGATACCCCAGCCTGCCAATACCACATTTTTATATATCCAACCTTTTGAAGATCGATATATATTCCTACTGCTCCTGATGAGTGTATAATTCCATGAAACGCGTAGAGCCTCAGCCTTATGCTACACCATCGCAATCACGTGATTTTGAGATCGATAATTATGGATTTTATCGTCACCATTAACTCATTATGTTAAAGCGGAGTTCCGGCCACAATTTCACTTTTTAAATATAAATACCCCTGTAATACACAAGCTTAATGTATTCTAGTAAAGTTAGTCTGTAAACTAAGGTCTGTTTTGTTAGGTTGTTACAGCATTTAGACACTTTATAAAATAGAAATTGACTGGGGCCATCTTAAGTGTGGGCATCATGAAGCCAGACTGTATGACTTCCTGGATTTCAGCCTTGCAGATCTCACACATGCTCAGTGCTGCACAAGCAGTGTCAGATCAGGTTTCAGCACCTGTGCTGTCCAAAGTCACATGATTCTTTGAGACTGGGGAGTGCACAGACTCCTGGAAAGTTACACCCACTACATTCCCAGGAGTCTGTGCGGTGCATTAAGCACCTAGGTGCAGGAAGTGGGAAGATTAACTATTCTGCCTAGCAACAACACTTTGAAGGCATCTAAAAAAAAAAAAAAAAAAATTGTAAAGGACTAATGCTATTTTTTTAAAACTACTGATGTAATGTTATATTTATGGGTGGAACTCCACTTTAATGATGAATTATAACAACGTTTTATGAAACTATTATTATTATACTGTTAATCATGTTGTCATTATGGACAATAAATTATGAAGATGTTACTCTTGCCTACTGTGTTATTTTTATTATGTTGTTTTACTATTCCATGTATAATTGTTTTGAATCCATTAACAGGTGATTGCTCTTTCAATACTTTTAGCTGTGCTCCGTACAGAGTGCCAACATACTTTCTTCTTTTGTTTTGCTATCTTATTACAGTGCTCAGACTTAGCAGTCAATCACTGGTCGATCAACACCTGTAGCCGATCACAGGCTGCTGACATCGCGCTGGCTTACAACTCAACACATCACCCAAATACTCTGCCCTTTGTTGACAGCAACCTCCCTGCAGATACCACTGTTAAAGCAGATAGGACTAGCATGGCAGAAGTGTCTGCCTTTGATGTGGACTGGTGACTATGAGGAAGAGAGAGCACACCAGTGGTGGATCCTTCATGGGTGCAATGTGTGCCGTCCACATGGACCCCAAGTGGGAGCCCACTGTACCCTCACACATTGCACACCATTGAAGGAATGCTGTTCTGTTCTCTGTCTTCACTGCAGCTCTGATTGTCACTCAGGCCTTGTACACACGACCGAACATGTCCGCTGAAACTGGTCCGTCGGACCAGTTTCCGCGGACATGTCCGACCGTGTGTAGGGCCTACCGGACAGTTTTCCGGCCTAGCGGACAGGTTTCCAGCGGACAAAACTTTCTTAGCATGCTAAGAAACATGTCCGCTGGAAGCCTGTCCGTCGGACATGTCCGATGGTTAGTACGACTCATCGAACATGTCCGCTGGGCCGAAATCCCACGCATGCGTCAAAGTGATTCGAAGCATGCGTGGAAGCATTGAACTTCCTGGTTCGTACGCGTCATCGTCGCCGCCACGTCACCGCGTTTTTTGTCTGCGGGGAATTTGGTCTGATGGTGTGTACACACATTAGACCAAAATCTCCCAGCAGACATGTCCGATGAAAACGGTCCGCGGACCATTTTCATCGGACATGTCCGGTCGTGTGTACGAGGCCTTACAGCAAAGGTCCCACCAGTGCTTGTGATGGGGAGGAGGTTGGGTGGTGGATTAAAGCTGGGTGGCTGGTCCCTATTTCTGGAGAGAAGAGAACTGTAAAAAGCCACTGCTAAGGCCAATCAAAGTCCTGCTAGCCCTGCCTACCTGAGAAATAGGAAAGGAACACAGAACAGACAGAATGACCCAACCTATGGTGGCAAGGGATTTTGATAAGATGTGCAGGAGAGGGATGTATGGGACACATCATTTTCAATTACACCATTCCCTATAAAAGCGCTTGCCCATGGTGTGCGAGATCAGCCTAGTTCTGAGGAAGGGGGTGCACCCCTGAAACGCGTTAGCTGTACCCTGTGTCCTGTGCATGTCCATGCACAGTGTTTATGGCCTTTTGTCAGTTGCATTTTAAGAGGAAGGCAGCATCCACCTAGTTTTGGGTTACCATATATACCTTTTACACCACCATTTTATCTGACATCTGTTACGCCACACCTTGGAAGACCTATTAGGAGATATTAGGCGGTGTCACTTACAGTATGTGAACACCTTGAGCTAAAGTGATGGGGGAAAATACAACTCACCGTACGTGGTTTCCTCTACTCACTCCTCCTTAGTTCCAATTTAGTTAGCATAACCCACACTTGCGGTGTGAACCACGTCTTTGGCTATCTATCCATCCAATGATCGGACCCCTTCAAGCGATGAATCTATCTATGATAATAGAGCGTTGCAGGAGAGGGGGGGGGGGCGCTCCTGCGCCCTTTATGGACGCACCGACACTGGATCAGGGTTGCCAACTTTCAGTACATTTATGAATAGTTTGCAAAATCTGTACTTTTTGCAATTGTCCTTGAATGTTCATTACGGACATGTAGGCTGCATGTCCTTAACGGACATTCCTGGACAGATGCAACAATTATGGATTTTACAAACTGTTTGTAAATTTACTGAACGTTGGCAACCCTGCACTAGATTATATGAAGAGAGAAGGCTTCAAGGCAGAATACATCCACAGAAGATCTGTGCTTATTTTGGAACAACCTACCTGCTGAGGTCCTTCAAAAACTGTGTGTGAGGCCGTGCACACACGGTCGATCCATCCGCTGAGAATGGTCCGACGGACAGTTTTCATCGGTTCACCGATGAAGCAGAATAATGGTCTGATGTGCGTACACACCATCAGTTCAAAATCCGATCGGGTCAGAACGCGGTGACGTAAAACACACCACGTGCTGAAAAAAAACGAAGTTCAATGCTTCCAAGCATGCGTTGACTTGATTCTGAGCATGCGCGGGTTTTGAACCAATGCTTTTGTGTACTAACTATCGGTTTTGACCGATGTTCAGCCGTCCATCGGTTCGATTTTAAAGCAAGTTCCCTTATTTTTGTCCGAAGGACAACAGACTGATGGGCCGTACACACGGTCGGTTTGGACCGATGAAACTGGACTTCAGGCCGTTTTCATCGGTTTGGACCGACCGTGTGTACGCGGCCTAAGTGTAGCTAAAAGAATTGTTAATGTTTTAAAATCAAAGGGTGGTCACCTAATATTGATTTGATTTGTGAAAAAAATAACTAAATATCCCTCTGAAGGGTGAATCTAACACTTAGTGACCACTATAAATATAAGATCAGTATTCAATAACACAAAAGAAAAAAGTGAACATTGTGCAAAGCAAAAGTCCTTCGAAGCATATCCCACCCCCACATGGGAAGTCACTGACAGCTTCCTGCATTGTCCCCTCTAGACAAGTCCACATAATACACAGTGAATGGAGTCAGGCTGCACATGCTCTGTTTGGTCTCTATTGCTGGAGAGAAAATTTCCAGTTTGGTCAGAGCTAGTCAGGTCACATGGTATTGACATCACACATTTGGGTGTGTATACAGATCCTAAACGACAGCCCAGTCCCTCCTCCTCCATGCCCAGTAACAAAAAAAGAACACATAGGGTGGGATGTCACATCCTGATTGATGGATGATCCGTCTCCCATAAAAGTGGACACAGGCTATAGTGGATTTCAAGTGACAGTGATTCCCATAAAAGACATACCACTGTTCTATATTACAACTGCAGCTATGATGTCCATTACACCTGGCACCCCACTGCCACCTTGCTAACACCCTACGTCCTATCCTCATCTTCATGTCACCTGGCACCCCGCTGCCCCCTTGCTAACACCCTACCATCCTCATCATACCTGGCACCACACTGTCACCTTGCTAACACCCTACCCCCTGTCATCCTCATCCCCCCTATAACCCACTGCCAGCTTCCAAACACCTGCATTGTTGAGAGGACAAGCATCTCTTCCCCACAAATGTGTCTTGGCGGGTAATGTGGTCTGTGGACTGGGGCATATTGAAATATGGAACACTACATTGCCAATAAAGATGCCACCCCAGGTGAATGATTTAAGCCTGGTACACACGATCGGATTTTCTGCAGATAAAGCGTAGGACTTTTGTCTGAAGGGTATTGGCCAGGAATTTGTCTTGCATACAAATGGCACACAATTGTTGGCCAAACACAAAACTACGTGTTTTTTTTTAGCCATTTAGCACCACCCTTTGGGTAACTTCTGCTAATGTTGTGTTATGGTTAGCATTGCTTCTGCGTGTTTGTACTTTTGAGTTTTGCCCGATGGACTTCTGTATACACGATCGGATAATCCAACAACACACATTTGTTTTTTGAAAATTTTAAAGCATGCTATCCAACATTTGTTGGTGGAAAATCTGACAACATTTGTCCGATGGAGCATACAAATGGTCGGATTTTCCGACAACAGCCTGCCATCACACAATGCTTTAAAAATGCTATAAGATTGTCCACCAACAATTGTGTGTTGTCGGATTTTCCAGTCGTGTGTACACAAATCCATCGGACAAAACTCCAAAGTACAAACACGCATGCTCAGAAGCAATGCTCACCATAACACAACATTAGCAGAACTTGCCCAAAGGGTGGCGCTAAAGAGCTAAAAGAATGTTTATTGGCCAACAATTCTTTGCCATTTGTATGCAAGACAAGTTCCTGGCCAACGCCCTTTGGACAAAAGTCCTATACTTTGTCCGCAGAAAATCCAATTGCGTGCATGTGGCTTAAGATCCAGCGCTTATTCCCGGGTTCACAGTCCTCTACTTCCTGAACCCACACAGCGGAATCACATGGCGACCTCCAATCTCCTCAAAAACGGCCCCACCTGCTTCCCCAGTTTCACTGGCTGCCTCAGTCTTTTCAGATGCCCTGATCTTACGCGTGCCCAGCACACCTATGTCGTCAGCTACCCCAATCTCTGCGCTGGGGCATCCTGACATGGACGTGCTGGTTCTCCGCTTAGAAACGCACCAGCGGAACTTACACTCGGTCCACACTGAAGTACAGCAGATGCAAGACCGGATCTCTGCAGGTGAAACATCCATTGCCTCCCTGGGAAGCTGAATCTCACAGCCGGAGGAGGCTCATGCCTCTCAGGTGTCACATGTAACCTCCCCACAACTTCATCTTGAGGAACTTCAAGACCAGCGCTGCCTCAACAACCTGCAGTTTTGAGGTCTCTCAGAGGTTTCAGGACAGGAGTCCCTCCCAACCACGATCCTGGTGAAAGCTTGCTCCCTCGACACCTCCCTTGGATTTGGAGTTTGATAGGGTGCACAGGGCACTTGGCCCTCACTCAGCTGATCCCAACAGGCTGTGTGATAATATGTATGCCTACACCGCCTCTCTCACAAAGAAATGATTCACAGTAAAGCCTGGGAATCGAGAGGTTGATTTTTTAAGGTGCTCCAAGAAAGGTCCTACCTGACCTTTCCAGAGCTATACTACAAAGTGGGGCACTACTTTGACCCCTGCTTGACAAGCTGTAATAGTTTGAATTCATGTATCGTTAGGGGTTCCCCATTTCACTCACAGTGCAGAAAGGAACTGCATCCTTTGTCCTCTACCATTCTGACAAACTTCCTGACCTGTTCGCATTCTTGGAGACACAAGCATTCCCAGTTCCAAATGGCTGCAGAAAATACCAAGATCTTCCAGGTCTGCTTCTTCCGCACCTGTAGGACTCCCCTGTCCTCAAGGCAGTCTACCACAGGATGCTGAGGGTTTCTATAACCTATTTGACTAAATTACTATTACATAACTGAGAAAGCCTTTTACAGGGTGAATTGGGCTTTTATGTTCGTAGTCTTGGGATATATGGGTGTCTGTGACCGGATAATTCAGTGGATTTCCAGTGTGTATTCCGCTCCGCAAGCCTCGGTAAAGGCAAAGGGCGTGTTATTAGAACCTCTCTCTATAGCTAGTGATAGGGCTGTCCCCTCTTGCCCATGTTATTTGTCCTTTCGCTGGAACCTTTTCTAAACAGGGTTCGATTAGACAGACATGTCAGGTCTGCAGGTGGGGGATTTTAACCATACAGTGCCTTAAGTATCCATACCCCTTAAAATGTTCCACATTTTGTCATGTTACAGTCAAAAATGTAAAATTTATTTTATGCAATAGACCAACTCAAAATGGCACATAATTGTGAAGTGGAAGGAAAACGATAAATGGTTTTATACATACATATCTGAAAAGTGTGGCGTGAATTTGTATTCAACCCCCTTTACTCCAATACCCCTAACCAAAATCTACTGGAACCAATTGCCTTCAGATATCGTAAATAGGGTCCACCTGTGTGTAAATGTATTCTTTGTATAAATACAGCTAACTCGTGAAGCCCTCAGGTTTGTTAGACAACCTTAGTGAACAAACAGCATCATAAAGGCAAAGTCACACACCAGACAGATCAAGGATGAAGTTGTGGAGAAAGCAGAACTAGGTTGTAACAAAATATCCCAAGCTTTGAACATCTCACAGACCACTGTTCAATCCATCATCCAAAAATGAAAAGAGTATGGCACAACTGTAATCTACAGACATGGCTGTCCACCTAAACTGACAGGCCGGGCAAGGGGAGCATTAATCCGAAAGGCAGCCAAGAGAACCATGGTTACTCTGGAGGAGCTGCAGAGATCCACAGCTCAGGTGGGAGAATCTGTCCACAGGACAACTATTAGTCATGCACTCCACAAATCTGGCCTTTATGGAAGAGTGGTAAGAAAGCTATAAGAAGTCCCATGTGGAAGAAGGTGCTATGGTCAGACAAGACCAAAATTTGTGGTGGTAAACACTGCACATCACAGTTATGGTGGTTATGACTAAGGCCTTATAGGCTGAAATGCGTCAACCTTTCCTATTGCGTTTGTCTACTATGACTTGTCAATAAATAAGTCTATTAGTTAAGAGCAACGACCGAAGTGCGGAACATCTTTTTCCTCACATCACAATTAACACATCATTCCCACCAAGAAACATGGTGGTGGCAGTATCATGTTGAGAGTCTGCTTTTTCAGCAGGGACAGCGAAGCTGGTCAGAGTTGATGGAAGATGGATGGAGCCAGATGCCTACTAACATTGTCTAAACACCATGTTGTGGGGGGGGGGGAAGCAGCACCCCCCCCCCCCACAACATGGTGTTTAGACAATGTTAGTAGGCATCTGGCTCCATCCATCTTCCCATCAACTCTGACCAGCTTCGCTGTCCCTGCTGAAAAAGCAGACTCTCAACATGATACTGCCACCACCATGTTTCTTGGTGGGAATGATGTGTTAATTGTGATGTGAGGAAAAAGATGTTCCGCACTTCGGTCGTTGCTCTTAACTAATAGACTTATTTATTGACAAGTCATAGTAGACAAACGCAATAGGAAAGGTTGACGCATTTCAGCCTATAAGGCCTTAGTCATAACCACCATAACTGTGATGTGCAGTGTTTACCACCACAAATTTTGGTCTTGTCTGACCATAGCACCTTCTTCCACATGGGACTTCTTATAGCTTTCTTACCACTCTTCCATAAAGGCCAGATTTGTGGAGTGCATGACTAATAGTTGTCCTGTGGACAGATTCTCCCACCTGAGCTGTGGATCTCTGCAGCTCCTCCAGAGTAACCATGGGTCTCTTGGCTGCCTTTCGGATTAATGCTCCCCTTGCCCGGCCTGTCAGTTTAGGTGGACAGCCATGTCTGTAGATTACAGTTGTGCCATACTCTTTTCATTTTTGGATGATGGATTGAACAGTGGTCTGTGAGATGTTCAAAGCTTGGGATATTTTGTTACAACCTAGTTCTGCTTTCTCCACAACTTCATCCTTGATCTGTCTGGTGTGTGACTTTGCCTTTATGATGCTGTTTGTTCACTAAGGTTGTCTAACAAACCTGAGGGCTTCACGAGTTAGCTGTATTTATACAAAGAATACATTTACACACAGGTGGACCCTATTTACGATATCTGAAGGCAATTGGTTCCAGTAGATTTTGGTTAGGGGTATTGGAGTAAAGGGGGTTGAATACAAATTCACGCCACACTTTTCAGATATGTATGTATAAGACACTCTTAAATATTATCAAGCTGCTCACCTGGGAAGGGTAATTGACTGGTGCAGACACAGAGATCCTAAATTTTTATATGTCCATTAAGCAGCAGTATAGTGCCATCCCCCTGTGCAGGGCACCATGGTGCTATGCAGCCTTGTCCGTTTAATTTAAAGATGCATCCAACTATAGGCCCTATGCTCTGTGTCTACTTCTTGACCGGTTGGAATCCAGCGATTTCCTCTGGTC
Source organism: Rana temporaria (assembly GCF_905171775.1). NCBI lineage: Eukaryota > Metazoa > Chordata > Amphibia > Anura > Ranidae > Rana > Rana temporaria. The sequence goes on from NC_053490.1 coordinate 259,109,373, forward strand.
AGTCTCTGATCCCTGTAAGCTTTCAACATTAGTTGACAATGTTTAAGTCTTCCTGCACAGACACTAGTCCCTTCCCTGTACCCTCTCCAAGGTGTACTCGTTTTAAATCTCCCCTCCAGAAGACTTTATTCTGCTTGGCCTCAATAAATGGGAGCTGGATCTTAACAGGACTTTCACACCCAACCAACAACATATCATACACTTTGCCCTGAAATCCTCCATATGTACACATAGCCAGGAAACTACCTACAAGTTACTTACGTGCTGGTATCACAGTCCAACGGTTCTGTGTAAATACTTTTCGGGGGCCTCAGAAGGTGCTGGAGAGGTCAACAGGGGACATGGCTGCATATTTTTTTTGTCTTGCCCGAAACTAAACCATTACTGAACAGAGGTGCGAAAGATCCGGATTCCAGAGGATCCTGCCTTCTTCCTACTCCATTGCTCACAGATCCCTGCTAAGACCTATAAGAAATCATACCTTCCTCACATGCTTAATGCCGCCAAAGCTTGTGCTACATTAGGTTGGAAGGATCACAATCCTCCTTCCTATGCGATTTGACTCAACAAGGGTATCAACGCGCTGGATGATTTAGTATTTACCACCCAAAACAGGCGAGAGCAATACACAAAAACATGGCCATATTGGAACATGTTGGTCCATTCTGAAAAAAAGCAAGACCCTGTTGGAAAACTGTTCTGGGGATTAATCTCTTTCTGACCTTTAAGCCAACACACGC